>NC_091439.1:80917224-80998827 GCF_964237555.1 Oryctolagus cuniculus | reverse complement strand
AGAGAGAGACAGAGAGAAAGGTCCTTCCTTTGCCGTTGGTTCACCCTCCAATGGCCACCGTGGCCGGTGCGCTGCAGATGGAGCACCGCGCTGATCCGATGACAGGAGCCAGGTACTTCTCCTGGTCTCCCATGGGGTGCAGGGCCCAAGGACGTGGGCCATCCTCCACTGCACTTCCTGGCCACAGCAGAGAGCTGGCCTGGAAGAGGGGCAACCGGGACAGAACCCGGTGTGCTGGCGCCGCAAGGCGGAGGATTAGCCTAGTGAGCCATGGCGCCGGCCAATAAATTAAATCTTAAAAAAGTCATATATCAGGGTGGGCATTGCTGCAGTGGTTAAGATGCTGCTTGGGGCACCCACATGACTTTCTGAAGTGCCCAGGTGGCAGTCCCAGGTCTGTTTCCAATTCCAGATTCCTGGAAGCAGCAGGTGATGGCTCAAGTACTTGGATCCCAGCCACTCATATGGGATACTTGGATTGAATTCCTGTCTTCAGCCTGTCCAACCCTATCCGTTATGGGTATTTGGTGAGTAAAGAGGCATAAAGAAAATCTCTCTCTGTGCCTTTCAGATAAAAATAAATAAATAAATAAATAAATATGAAATCATGGACCAGAGTTAAATTAATCCAAATACTAGTTGAACATCTAATATGTATCATACATTATGCTAACTACTGGATTCATATTTATTTATTTATTTATTTATTTTTTGACAGGCAGAGTGGATAGCGGGAGAAAGAGACGGAGAGAAAGGTCTTCCTTTTCTGTTGGTTCACCCCCCAGTGGCGGCTGCAGCCGGCGCACCGTGCTGATTCGAAGGCAGGAGCCAGATGCTTCTTCTGGTCTCCCATGCAGGTGCAGGGCCCAAGCACCTGGGCCATCCTCCACTGCACTCTCGGGCCACAGTAGAGAGCTGGACTGGAAGAGGGGCAACTGGAACAGAACCGGCACCCCAACGGGGACTAGAACCTGGGGTGCCAGCACCACAGGCGGAGGATTAGCCTATTGAGCCGCGGCGTCGGCCAACTACTGGATTCATTTTAAGAATCAATTTATTAAATGCATTCTAGGGGCCAGCACTGTGGTTTTATGGGTAAAGCTACCACCTGTGCTTCTGGCATCCCATATAGGTGCTGGTTCAAGTCCTGGCTGCTCCACTTCCGATTCAGCTCTCTGCTGTGGCCTGGGAAAGCAGTAGGAGATAGCCCAAGTCCTTGGGCCCCTGTACCCATGTGGGAGACCCAAAAGAAGCTCCAGGCTCCTGGCTTTGGATTGGCCCAGCTCCAGCCATTGCAGGCATTTGGGGAGTGAACCAGTGGATGCAAGACCTCTCTCTCTCTCTCTCTCTCTCTCTCTCTCTCTTTCTCTCTCCTTCCTCCCTCCCTCTGCCTCTCTGTAACTCTGCATTTTAAATAAATAAATAAATATTTTAAAAAATAAATACATTCTATAGGCCAGGAATTTTATTTAGCATTCTGTCATATTATTTATTTGTTTGAATAATTATATGAGGTTTTTAGAGCTGTGTAAACCAAAGCAGAACATTTAGCCAAATATGTGATGAGCCTTATCTTGTGATATCATTTGAATATGCACAAAAGCACATGATAGAAACGTTATCTACAATTCAACAGTGTTGAGATGTGGACTCTAATGGCAGGTGTTTAAGTCATGAGTGCTCTATCTCGTGAATAGATTAGTGCCTGTCTTGGAATGGCTTGAGTCTGCGAGTACTTTCTTTTACGCTTTTGCCTTGTCTTTGATCTCCCACGGGGGGATAAGGCAGCAAAAAGGTTCTTTCCAGATACCAGCCCAACAACATTGGACTTCCCAGCCTGTGGTACTATGAACCAGTACATTTTTGTTCATTACATATTACTCTATCAGAGATATTCCATCATAGTGGCAAAAATGGATTAAAGCATTTTGATCAAATTATCTATTTTCTGTTGGTTTTCTCTCCCTTTAGTGGGCCATTTCCACCACTAGTGAGACATACTTAGAAGTTCATCCTATTAAAAAATGTACTTGGGGGCCGATGCCATGGCTCACTAGGTTAATCCTCCGCCTGCGGCGCTGGCAGCCCATATGGGCACTGGGTTCTAGTCCCAGTTGCTCCTCTTCCACTCCACCTTTCTGCTGTGGCCAAGGAGGGCAGTGGAAGATGGCCCAAGTGCTTGGGCCCTGCACCCACATGGGAGACCAGGAAAGGGCACCTGGCTCCTGGCTTCGGATCAGTGCAGTGCTGGCTGTAGCGGCCATTTGGGGAGTGAACCAAGAGAAAGGAAGACCTTTCTCTCTGTCTCTGTCTCTGTCTCTCACTGTCTATAACTCTACCTGTCAAATAAATAAATAAAAATTTAAAAAAT
The DNA here is from genome assembly GCF_964237555.1 of Oryctolagus cuniculus. Lineage (NCBI taxonomy): Eukaryota > Metazoa > Chordata > Mammalia > Lagomorpha > Leporidae > Oryctolagus > Oryctolagus cuniculus. Next base: position 80,996,456 of record NC_091439.1, on the reverse strand, counting down.
GTACTTGGACTCCATCTCCCCTCCCCTATTTTTTTCCCTAGCAAAGAGTGGTCTATACTGATATATTCCTATGTGTGCCCACTGCAAGTTTTTCTGTACACCCGTAATTCCACTTCCTTGACTCTCACTAGTTGCATGATTGAAAATTTCATTCATCAGCGAACAAAACTCCCCAGACACAGCAAGCTACTGACTTTCCGCAACAGTCTTCTTTATTTGCTTTTTTGACTTTCTCCAGGTTTTTCCCTAGTTTCTCTGTTGGCAGAGGCTCTCTTGTTGATTCTAGTTTGCCTTAAAATATTAGTTTTTCAGACTTATCCAGTGATTCTTTCTCTTCTGGCTCTGTACTTACTCAAAGCTATCTCCTCCAGGCTATGATCTCAATACCCATCTATAAGTCAATGACTATCAGATTAATGTTTCTAACTCAAGACTCTCTGAACTTCTCACCTTTACATCAAGAGCTTATTTGACATTTCCAGTTGGCTATCTCAAAGGTATTTTCAACTCAACATAGTCAAATTGCAATTCATCTGGTCTTCATTATGTCTGCCCTACCTAAGTGAATGGCACCACCTTCCATTTGGTTGCAAAAACCAGATGTAGGAATCATTCTCTCTACTACCATTGCTTTCTTGGTTCCTTGACTATGATCTCCTGACTGGAAAGTTTCAACTACCCTCTCAAGGGATCCTTCCCAATACTTTCACAGATTTGAAATGATTGATTTTAATGCATTTAGAGCAATATTTAGAAATAGAAATATGATCTCCCAATGTTCCTGCTTAAAAGTCTTTAATGACTTTGCATTTGTTTTTGCATAAATGTCTGGGAGCTCTGGCTATCCTCACATCTCTAAGCTGGTTTTTCTACTTATGACTTAACTGCAAAGGCACAAAGGACGGACGAGGTCTTCCAACACTGCATGGAAAATGCCTGGTATGAGAAAACTATGCATGTATTTAAAAATTTTTTATACTAAAATGAGCTTATCTTTTAATTTCATTTTCCATAAACTTTTAGAATTATGCTCATCTGTGTTTTGCTAATTTATCACCAATGTCTACAATTTAATACAGTTAATGATAAGGAAGTATATCACTGTGGGAATGAGTAGCCAGTGAAATAAAGCCAGTATTAAAAACCAAGGATGCTAAGCACAAAACCCACACTCTTGTCCACTATATTATATTGTCCATTTTCCTAGTTTGATGCAGTATTTAATCCAAGCAGTATTTTACTTAACTTTCATCCTACCTTGTTTGGCACACATAATTACAGTCATCAACTATTTCCCCCTTCCTGGGATTAAAGTGATAAAACATAGTACTCCCGGGGCCTGTGCTGTGGCACATCAGGTTAATGCCCTGGCCTGAGGTGCCAGCATCCCATATGGGCACCAATTCTAGTCCCGGCTGCTCCTCTTCTGATCCAGCTCTCTGCTATGGCCTGGGAAAGTGGTAGAAGGTGGCTTGAGGCCTTGGGCCCCTGCACCCATGTGGGAGACCCGGAGGAAGCTCCTGGCTCCTGGCTTCGGATTGGTGCAGCTCTGCTGCTGTGGCCATTTGGGGAGTGAACCAGCGGATGGAATACCTCTCTCTCTGGAACTCTGTCTTTCAAATAAATAAAATAAATCTTTAAAAAAATAGTGCTCCCTAACTAAAACTAAGGAATTGCAGGCTAGATATATCCCTCTTCCTTTGTTTTTTTCCTTCTAGGAAATAACTTTTCCTACTTCTCATCGTGTCTACTTTTCTTTTGACCTATGATCCCAATTTAAATAATGTTTTAAAAATTACTCAATACTTTGAAAGTATTCATCATAACTAAGGTTTTTCTTTTTTTACTATGTATGTTCAGTTTCTATGGTTTCTATGAAAGAAGTCAATATCAATATTTCAATTTTGCATTTATTTTACTTTTAAAAATGATTTTGTAATTTATGATTTAGTTTAGTTTTAGAACATACCACTTAACTTTGCAGATAGATATGGTATTCATTTATGCATATATACACACTTGTATATATGTATATATCTGTCACTTAATTCTAAGCCATCAGGTTTTACTTAAGATCTTAACATAAGTCAGATTTAAACTACTCCCCTGAACAAATAACAATTCTATTAAATCCCAAACTAGCTCACTTTTCAATTAAAATGTTTTAAGTAATGCAGTCCACTATTGTCTTGTCTTTATGTACCTATGATAGTTACTTATGGCTGAAATTCTTATTTTGAAGTTTGGCATTTAACAATTTTTATATGAAAGAACTTCAAAAAGTTCATAGAACATGAAAATAAAAGTAAACTTTGGTGTACATAATTTTGAAATCCATGCAATTTTTTTTCACAGAGCACTTTTCCATAAGCTTTTTTTGAAGATAGCTCATATTTTGAGTTTTCAAATGGTGATATAAAAATAATAGTTTGTGCATAAGTTCAGGGACAATCAGGGATCATAGAAAGAGGAAGAGGAACTCTGTTAACTATACCCTGCACACCAGGCTTCTCCTGAAAACTCTTCCCATAGCCAACAACTGAAAATTGTTATTGTCACAAAGGTGCTACCCGGAACTGGTGCTGGCCAAAAATCTCCAACATGGATTATGATTAATCCCTGCAATGATCTATAGCCTATTATAATATCATTATAATAAAATTACCATGGCTGACACTCCACCTCCCATAATGCACTTGACACTTCTAAGACTTCTTAAAAAGGCCAGAAAATGGGCAGTCACCAAATTTCTGGAAAACTCCATTCTCTAGGCTTCCAGATCACATAAAGGATTGATCCTGAAGCATGTATTGCAGCTCTCTCTAGAGCATGTCTTTACTCCTTCTTGAATGTATATTTCTGCTTTGCTTATAAATCTTACTCATCTACTAAACTTTATTTACTTCTCATACTTTAATTCTTTTGTACATCAGAAACAAGAACCTAGATTTCTCAGCACCTTAACAAATAGACAATATTTAGGAAAGAATACACTGTAATTGATGAATATCTACTGTGGTTAATTCAACAAATCACTCAGTAAGTAAAGTCATTTAATTGAAACAACTAGATCATCACCTTGTAGAGAAACCATGTAGTTGAAGTCCATCACTAACAGAAGTGTCTTAGTTGTGATAGTAATTTTGAAAGTATTGAACATTGTTTATAATAGCAGAACTTCAGATATAAATAAAACAAAAAAAACTCTCATTTACTTACCATCAATAACCAATGTTAGCATAATATATGTCTTTCTGTATTTTATGTATGTTTGTATATATATATATATATATATGTGTAAACATATATAGTAAATTTTTAAAAAATAGTCATCAATAAAAAACACTGCTTCAAAACTAAATGTCATGTGGCATCATGCAAATGTAATAATCAACATTATTTTTATGTTGAGTTGTATATTATTTTTTAAAAAAGATTTACTTATTTACTTGAGAGGTAGAGTTACAGAGAGAGGAGAAGGGAGAGAGAGATAGAGGTCTTCCATCCACTGGTTCACTCTTCAAGTGGCTGCAAGGGCCAGAGCTGGGCCAATTTGAAGCCAGGAACCAGAATCTTCTTCTAGGTCTTCCACATGGGTGCAGGGGCCCAAAGACTTGGGCCATCTTCTTTCCCAGGCCATCAGCAGGGAGTTGGATTTGAAGTGGAGCAGCCAATAATTGAACCAGTGCCCTTATGAGATGTCTGTGGCACGGGTGTTTGCTTAACCTAGTATGCCACAGTGCCTGCCCCCTGTATAGTACTTTGTTGGATATATATTCTTTTGTATCTTTTATTGTTCTAAAGTATTATTATAAAGAACATTTAAATAAGTATCTGTGAAACTAAATCACTGAGATTTTTCTTTACATAGTCTTTTAGGGCAAATTCCTAAAAGATAGATTAGTAGTAAAAAGTATGCATGATTTGTCTGTATGGGTTTGGTTAATTCTCCAGAGTTGCCTTAAATTAGCTAAACAACCAAGCAACTAATAAACAAATATAATTCAAGTACCCAATGTAAATTAAAAGTAACTTATTAAAATACTTGTATATGTCAGATACTTATTCCTATGGTTATCTCAGGTGAAGTGAGATATGCAAAAGAAAAAAAATGGCTTACTCTTAACACAAAAAGAACACAATAAAAAACTATAGAACAAACGAGACCAAATTATGTAGAAAAACAAGCTAACAAAACAAAGCTTAAGAAGAACATGTCATTGGGGCTGTCTAGCTAGTTCAGAAAGGTAATATTCAGTACATGGTCTTTAAAGGAATATAGATTTTTAAGATTTAGTGAGCCAGGGGTAATCTTTCAAAGTGGAATAGCATCAACAAAGCAGAAATTAGAGCCATATGTGCAGAACACATTAGATTATGCAAAAGACTCACGTAGAGCAATAATTAGGAGGTAAAGATTGTTGATTACATATGTTGAGAGTGTGTTGCAGAAAGTTAGCCATAAGCAACAGATGTTGCAACTGATATAAACAGCAACCAAGAACTAGTGTAAATTCTTAAGCAAAGTAGATGGAGAATCAAGAAAATCGCCAATGCTCAGCAAAGTAAAGAAGCGGCCAACAGAATGGGAGAAAATATTTGCAAACTATGCAACTGATAAAGGATTAATAACCAGAATATATAAAGAGTTCAAGAAATTCAACAACAACAAAACTAACAATCCAGTTAAGAAATAGGCAAAGGACTTGAACAGGCATTTTTCAACAAAGGAAATTCAAATGGCCAACAGACACATGAAAAAATGCTCAGGATCACAAGCCATCAGAGAAATGCAAATGAGCTTTCATCTTACTCCAATTAGATTTCAACTTACCCCAGTTAGAATGACTATCATACAGAAATCAATAAACAATAAATGTTAGCAAGGATGTGGAGAAAAATTTACACTAGTCCACTGTTGATGTGAATATAAACTAGTACAACCATCGTAGAAGACAGTATGGAGATACTACAGAAAGCAGAAAATAGGTCTACCATATGACCCAGTGATCTTACTTCTGGGAATTTATCCAAAGGAAATGAAATCTTCATGTGAAAGAGTTATCTGTACTCCCCCTTGTGCATTGCAGCTCAATTCACAATAGCTAAAACTACCCAGATGGATCCAACCCAGATGTCTATCAATGATGACTGTGTGTGTGTATATATATATATTATATTATATATTTATATATATGACATTATATCTATCTATATCTATCTATCTATATATATATATTATGGAACACTACTCAGCCATAAAAAGGAATGAAATCCTGCCTTTTGCAACAAAATGGATACAACTGGAAATCACTATACTTAGTAAAATAAGCCATCCCCAAAAGAAAAATACCATATGTCTTCTCTGACCTATAGCAACAAATAGAGTACCTAAAAGGTAATCTACAGAAGTGAAATTGACACTATGAAATTGGATGACTTTGAACAGCTCTTGTCTTACTGTTGAGGAACAGTGTTATTTTCTGCCTACTATTTATTGAACGTTTTACTTGATGTAAGATTAACCTTATGAATTAAAATAAACTGAAAGTAGATTGTTGTAAAAATTAAAAGAATAAGAAAGGAAGGAGGAGGGAAGGTGGCAGTGTGGGTGGGAGAGAGGTAGGGTAGAAAGTGTCACTATGGCCCTCAATCTGCACATATGACATACGTGAAAGGTGCCCATCTTAAAAACTAAATAAGTTAATTAAGAAGAATTGAGATAAATACCACTAATTGGGAGGTATTTTCAATATACATGCTAACAAAACAGTATTTAAAAAATATAAAGCACTACTATAAATCCATACCAGACTTAAAAGTTTGTTATCATAAAGCAATTGACTTGGCATAAGATGATAAAGTCAAGACCTGAGCAAATGTGTTAGCAGCAGAAATGGTTAACATTCATATATATGGTGAGTAAATGGCATGCATTTCATATATACAGAGTTAGGAGCATAGTGATTCTTCCCACCCTTCCCTCCGTCCTGCCCGTACTCCCACCCTCTTTCCTCCTTCCTTCCTTATTCTTTTAATTTTTACAATGATTTTTTTCAGCTTATTTTATAATCCCAAGCTTAACCCTCCACCAAGTAAAGAATTCACTAAATAGTAAGAAGAAAAAAAGACTTTAAAGACACATTCAAAGAAACTGGTCTTAGTTTAATCACGGGACAAAGCAGGACATGTTAAATATGACTTCAATTTTTCTCTTCTGCGTATTTAGAAGAAAGATGATGGCTCTTGTTATAAATGGGGAATTAGGAAGACCCAAGCTCCAAAAGTTCAATGTACTTGAGCCAAAGCTATGTGATTTTGAAATTTCCTGATAGCTGCTCTGCTAGATGTTCTCTATTTGTCCAGCCAGATCATTCCTCTACCTGGCCCCTCTATTCTGAGCTCCAGGAGCTCTTTTTTAAAGATTTATTTTATTTATTTCAAAGGCAGATAGACAGAATCTTCTATCCAGTGATTCTATCTCCTAATGGCTGCAGCTGCTGGTGCTGGGCCAGGCCAAAGCCAGAGTCAGGAACTCTAATCAGGTCCCCTGCATGGGTGGCAGGGGTGCAACACCTAGGCCATCTTCCACTGCTTTCCTAGGCACTTTAGCAGGGAGCTGGAGCTAAAGCAGGGAAGCTAGCACTCAAACCTTTACTGATACGAGATGCCGGCATCACAGCGGGTTGCTTAACCTTGCTGTACCACAATCAGCCTCCAGGAGATTAAACCTGGCTGCCTGGACTTCTGCTGGGTTTTGAGAAGCCACACCAACAGCCCAAAACCCATAAGAGAGACAGGTCAAGATATTAATTCACCTATCTGCCTCCATACTAAGCAGCATGGGAACACATTTTTTAAAGTTTTATTTAATGAATGCATTTTTTCATAGATACAAATTTAGGAAAATAGTGGTTCTTTCCCCCATACCCACCCTCCTCCCCAACTCCCATCCCACCTCCCTTTTCCTCACCCATCTCCTTCTTCATTATGGTTCATTTTTAGTTTGATTTTGTATACAGAGAACCAACTCCATGTTAAGCATAGATTTTAACAGTTTGCACCCATGCACACACACAACATATACAGTGCAGTTTGGAAACAAAATTTGCAATCAATTCTCATAGTACAACTCATTAGGGACCGAGGTCCTATATGGGGAGTAAGTGCACAGGGACTTCTGTTGTGGAACACATCTTAGTCTACATCTCCTCCAGTTGGAAGGTTTCCAGGTTCCAGTAAAGCTAAGGGTTTTAATCTTTCCTCCTTATTTTCGGCCCCAGGATGTTTTCATCACCCATTGGTTTTCATGAACCCTTCTAACACTTTGCAAACTGTTTCTCATCACACATTCTTCAATGACTCCCTTTGAATGAAGCTATCAATTTCTTGCTTGACTCCTGAATGGTAAAATAGCCACTGTGATGATCTCTGAGTTTTTTAACTAAGGGCATATTACCTCATGATGTTCAATATGCCTCATTGCAAATTTTGGATGATCAGAGAGAAGGCGGCAAGTATAAGAAGACAGTGTAATTTTCTGATAGTTTAGCACATATGGCAATAATCACAGGACATTAATTAATCAGAATACTCAGACTAGAATTACACTTATTTTTTTATCCCTGATAGAGAATATCCTCTTCTAAAAAGAAGCTTTAAAACTTCAAAATGGAGGAGTATGATAAATAAAATCTTTTATAGTTTGACAGCTAAGAGTTGGCAAAAGTGACATAATTCAGAACCATACTAGTAGTTTGCTTTCAGCTGCAATTGCTATTAAAAAGAAAGCTCATCTCAAGTTAATATCAGATCACTGAGCCAAAACCACAGGAGTCTGGGAGAAGCCTCGATGCTGTTGCAAATAGGCATGAGATCTTACTCTCTGGAATTTGGGTTGGAAAAATGCGTGCATGTGCAGTAAATAAATGCATGCTTTGTTAGCTTCAGAAACACAATGGTGAGGTTTTCTTCCCCCAGCATGAACAACAGCTAAGAGCATCACAAGGAATGAGGCAAAGTCTGGCTCAAAAATATATGCAAATTTTTAATGAGACTATCCAGAGGATAGAAAATGAGAACAAGGTGCAACCATTATTACTCAACAGTTTTTATTCAAGAAACTTACCAGTTCATTTCTTTCTTTGTAGCAAATAACTTCATTAACCCATTCAGTAAATACTTATTAAATAACATCTGGTGTATGCCAGGCCCTGTCCTGGGGGCAGAGAAAATAATGATGAGAAAGCCCCCAAAGTCTAAGAATATATCTCTGGATCTCTCAGGGAAGAGTAGACTATTGAGAAAAATATTACATTTAAGTCTTTATTATGAAAAGGAAACAGGATATTGTATGCTTTTGAAGGATATAAAGTTGCATCCCCAAGAATCGGATCCTGTAACAATCTGACCTTAACAGTGAAGTCTGCAGTTCTGGAGCCAGAATGCCCAGGTCCAGATTCCTGCTCTGCCACCTGTTAGCCATGTCACTTCTGGAAGAACACTCCTCCCTATTCCTCAGGTTCCTCATCCTTTACAGAGACTAAAAATAGAGTCTACTCCACACATCACTGTGAACTAATATATGTGAAGTCTGGAGAAAAATGCCTAGTCCTTAGTATGTATTACCTGCTTTTAATGTTGGAAAATCTTATATTCCAGAAGACTCAAAGAAATTGTGCCCCCCCCCCCCACTTTTTGCTAATCTTCAAATGATCAAATGATTGCAGTAAAGATTCAACATCTACCTGCTGGTGTTATCATCTACTAAAACAAACAGAATGATAAAGTAGAAAATTTGAAGTCACTTTTTACTGTGAGGTTTGAAAGGACAAACGAACTAAAGCAAGTTAACCTCTAATTTGTAATCATAATTGTAAATAGCAGAACATTTGATGTTCATAATGGTGATGGCTAACATTTCTTGACTATTATTTTGCTAAACACTTGCATGTTTTTATCGTTAATTCACCCCATGACTGTGACATGGGTAGTATATGGATAAGTAAAATAAATCTCAGATTCTAGCACAGTAGATTCTTAAGGCATATTTATTTAAATAAAATGAAGAAATGAATACAAGTTGCTTTTTAAAAGGTTTTTCCTTTATTTTATTAAGCCAATTTATATTCTTTTTTTCTAATCAGTAGCTGGAATTAAAGGAGTTGGAAGTTTTAGAAACAGTTATCAAGTTTATTCTTAGATTCTGAAGTCAGTTAAATAGGAGGGAGAGGAAAGAGAAAGGGAGACTTGCAAATCTGATACCATTTTGGAATCTACCTAATTCTGATGTGCCAACTCTTTGGGGAACCCTAACTGAAGCATTGTTATAAATTGCCTTATGGAAAAAAAGATAGCATAATATTAATAAAGATACACATCTTGTGGGATATACTATTTTCCCTCAGCTAATAAACAACAGAAAAGCAAGTAATACATGTAATATTTTCAAAGCATTATTTAAATTAACAATGACAAAGATAACAGCATGAAGCTATTTGATAATTACCACAAAACAGAAAAACTTTTATACACATATCTCGTCTTACCCTTTTATATTTTAAATTGCAGATCTAACACTTGAGAAGCCTTGTCATCCTAGGTTTATTTAAATTTTAAAGCAAGATTTGCATAATATCATCACAGATATTCAGATCCTACTGTGGCTAACAATAAAGCTTTTTGTGATGGAGAAAAAATATGGGAAGCATTTTGATATAATTCTTGCAAAGATCTTTATTCCATTCTTTTCAGACACAAGGACCCTTCACCCCATGTGAACTCTCCCTGTGAACAAAACAAAAGAGCATGGTTTCTCTCCCTGATGAAGACCTTCTGCATGAATGCTCTCACTGGGAGCCCAGTCATCACCATGCTAGCTACACTGGGGGCACTTCTATTTGTCAACATTGTTTTGAATCATTGTTGCATGGAGACATTCTTTGACTGCTGTTGGGGGAGAAGGAGCACATTGGAGGTAAGGGAAAAGGAAGGCACTGTGATCCTAAAACCAAAAGATTGGAATCGCTTTCTCAAAATTTGGAGAGACCTAGAAGTTACCTTTCTCAATACTATCTAACATATGAGACCCTCTGCACAACCAGGCATTCAGCATTTGTCTCTGCATCTCAGTCATATTCTTAAGGTGCCCTATGTCATTTTTGAAATGATTTATAATTAGGAGGCAAAAACATTTAAATGTTGACACAAAATCTATCCCTTAACAATTTCCATTCCAAGTTTTTCCACTTGGAATAAAATCCTTTTTCCACACTGAACTGCTAACAGCTAAGATCTACCATGTTACAAGAGATGCTGAAGCATCCATGAACCAAGTAGCACCCCTCTGGCAAAGTGCACAGATGCAGTTTGACCTTGAGAGTCCAAGTCCATCTTCTTAGCCAGATAACAGAAAGCCACAAAGTGATGTATTGGTACCTTCACTTACTTATTCATCACACATATCTTTAGTATGTGTTATATATTGAGGATGCCAAAATGCTCAGGGAAATAAACAGAAATATTTACATAGGTTAACTCTGGATAGTTACATTACATGTGATTTTTATTTTTCATAGTTTTCCCATTTAAATATCATTCGGTGGAGCCAGCATTTTGGTGCAGTGGGTTAAAGCCACCATCTGCAGTACTGGCTCCCACATGGGTGCTGGTTGGAGTCCTGGCTTCTCTGTTTCTGATTGATCTCCCTGCTAATATGCTGGGGAAGCAGTGGAGAATGACCCAAATCCCTGGGCCCATGCACCCAGATGGGAGACCCAGAAGAAGCTCCTGGCTCCTGGCTTTGGATTTTACTAGCTCTGGCCATTGCAGCCATCTGGGGAATGAGCTGGCAGATGGAGGACCTCTCTGTTTGTTCTCCCTATCTGTGTAACTACAACTTTCAAATAAATAAATAAATCTTTAAAAAATATAATGATCACGGTTAGGTGTTTTAAATTTAAAAACAAAACAACAGATAAATATCCAAGTGCTTCAAAAGCAAAGAAAAATGACAGGTGAAGACAGGATTGGATAGTGGCATATGGGAATCTTAAGCTTAGGTTTTTGCCTTGTAGTAGGAGCTGTGATTAAGACAGTCCCAGAAAATGTCTAAAGGTATTATACTTTGAGGAATAATGGCCACCCAAAGACATCAGGCCCTAATTACTGAAATCTGTGAGTGTTACTCTATCAAGAAAAAGGTTTTCTACCCACTGTGATTAAACTAAGGAACCCGAGAAAGAGGGGTTATTTTGGATTATCAGGGTGTGCCTGATGTCTGACCACAAGTGTTCTTATGAGAGAGAAACAGGGAGATCTGACTCTCAGGGGCGAGAGCAAGGTGAACCTAGAGGCAGAGATGGAGTGACACAGCCGCTCTGCTGACAGTCCCGGGGAATTGGAAAAAGTCTTCTTCGAGTCTTTGATTTCTGACTTCTTCATTCTGATTGTGAGGGAATACATTTCTTTGGTTGGAAGTCACCAAGTCTGTGGTCATTTGTTACAGCAGCCAAGGGGAATGAACGCATAAAATGACCAGAAGCAAACCCTCCAGGAAGCCTTGAAGCAGCTGAGCTTCTCAATCCTCAAGTGCTGGAAGATGGGGCAGAACTTTCAATGAACCAACTGTGAGTATTTTTGTGTGTGTGGAGGAGGTGGGGATCTGCATTGTGCAGTCGTAGTTGCAAAAAAAAAAAAAAAAAAAAAAAAAAAAAAAAGCAAGCCTTTTCATCCAATCTTCCCTCTCAACAAGAGACTGTTAAATCCATGTGCCTCTTGTCCCAGAGTCTGTGGCAAGGTAAAAGCCATTATTTGGAGAGGACTGAGTGTAACGGTGAACCCTTGTCAAGCAATTACCAAGATCTTGCATTTAGTGCCCCACAATTCCTGCCACTTTACAACTTTTATTATTTCTCAACTACAGAGTGAAATGTCAGCTGCTCAGGGATGATAAATGCCAGAGGCTTGAAACAAAGTTTAGGGCAGTAGGAGAATAATCTTTAAAAGGGTGTGGAGTTTGCGTCTCATTATGAAACAAATGTGAAGAGCAAACCCAGCCAAAGAGTGACACTGTTTATTATGGGAAAGTCTAAGCCCCTAAACAGGAGTCCAATACGGTATCATTAGTGGGCCAGAATCAATGGAAACTAGCCCCGTTTAAGCCATTTACTTTAACTAATGAATAAACTCTGTTTTAAAAAAATTAACTGGAAAGGACCTAGTATTAACTTTGGAAGAAAATGTATAATAGCTAAGTCCAGAGGTCAAAAATAACCTGAGATGCTGAAGACAATGATATTGTAAATTTTTTAACAAGCAAGCAAATATTATTTTACGGTTAAATAGTTTTTCACAAATTTGCATCTTAAAATTGCAAACTTCAACTTGGAGAAAGAGTCTCCAGAGCAAAGAAAGCCGTTGGGGACCGAATCACACAGCTCTTTAGATGCTCTGAACTTGATTTAAAAAGAAAAATCAATGTAAACCTTAAACACAGTTTTCCTTTTGAAACTATGTGGACAATTTATTTACAGATTGAATTAAAAGTGAAAATAATATGTGGGGGAAATTAATTGAGCAACAATGTACTTTTGGCTACACCACTGATGTTTAATATTTTGTAATTTTTCTCTCAAGAATTACTATATAAGAAGAATATTACCTTTTTAAATGCAATATGTAAACCCTTTGTGTAAAAAGCTGTTTTGAGTTAATTTCAGTCACGACGTTAACGACACAGCTAGTGGGCTCTATGTTATTCTAGATCTATGAAAGTATGAGCTCAGGGATTGAAAACCTGCAGGGTATAACAGTGGAAGCACAATTTAAAAGCAATTCTGTTTCACATCCAAGTTTCTTTGAGAAAAGAAATTGTGTATGTGTGCACAAAGGGTGGGAGTGTGGGTGGGAGGGAGTGTGCAGTGGGTTGTATCACTATGCTCCTACGAATACATTTCACTGGATATGAATACATATGTATGTGAATATATATGTATGTGAATATATACATGAAATTTGTTCACCTTATATAAATAAAACAATTGAAAAAGAAATTTTTTTACTTTTTATTTATTTTGGTCATCTTGGCAAGCAGCTACTGTTTTTGCTTAGCAAAATAATGTTAGGGAAAATATCACTGGCTAATTTTGAAGTCAGTCTAATATTTTGAGCCTGGGAAATTCCATTGAACAGTGTTGTACAGTTTGTTTGTTTCTGGCTCTTGCCCCAAGCTTCTCAAGTGCATTGATTTCTTTCTCTGCTTTAAAAATATTGTACTGGTTGCTATGATTAAGAAGGAAGGTGATGCAAATCCAAATACTCATTTCTACCTGGCCCCTGTCAGACCAACCGGAGCCAATTAATGTGGTAATCTAATTAAAACCTGATTTAATTCAGTAGTTAAAATTAATATGACCCTCTTACCACCTCTCAAGTACACTGAGTAGAAATTCATTTTGTTGCTATTCTTCAAAAATTATTTATGTGTGAAGGAGGGAGGAAGGGAGGAAGGAATGGAGGGGGTAGGGAGATATCAGAGAGATCTCCACTCCACTGGTTTAATTTCCTAAGTGCCCATAACATCTGGGGCTGGGCCAGGCTAAAGTCCAAAGCCAGGAACTCAATCCAGGTCTCCCACAGCGGTGGTAGGGATCCAAATAACTGAGCCATCACTTGCTGCCTCCCATGATGTATATTAGCAGGAAACTGAAATTCAGGAGTGGAGCCAGGATGCGGGCATCCTCACTGGTGTCTTAACTCCTAAGCCAAATGCCTACCTCTTTTAATTATAAGAGTTTTTTATATCTGTTTTTTTTTTTTTTTTTTTAAACAGGCAGCGTGGACAGTGAGAGAGAGAGACAGAGAGCTTCCTTTTGCCGTTGGTTCACCCTCCAATGGCCGCTGCGGCTGCCACGCTGCAGCCGGCACACTGCGCTGATCCGAAGGCAGGAGCCAGGTGCTTCTCCTGGTCTCCCATGGGGTGCAGGGCCCAAGGACTTGGGCCATCCTCCATTGCACTCCCGGGCCATAGCAGAGAGCTGGCCTGGAAGAGGGGCAACCGGGACAGAATCCAGCACCCCGACCGGGACTAGAACCCGGTGTGCCAGCTAGGCGGAGGATTAGCCTATTGAGCCGCGGCGCCGGCTTTATATCTGTTTTAATATGCATTGATTTCCTACAATACGAAGGCACTGTGGCCGGCACCAAGGCTCACTTGGCTAATCCTACTCCTGCGGCGCTGGCACCCTGGGTTCTAGTCCTGGTTGGGGCGCCAGGTACTAGTCCTAGTTGCTCCTCTTCTAGTCCAGCTCTCTGCTGTGGCCCTGGAATGCAGTGGAGGATGGCTCAAGTGCTTGGGTCCCTGCACCTGCATGGGAGACCGGGAGGAAGCACCCGGCTCCTGGCTTCGGATCAGTACAGCGCGCTGGCTGTAGCAGCCATTAGGGGAGTGAACCACCGGAAGAAAAACCTTTCTTTCTGTCTCTCTCTCTCTCTCTCACTGTCTATAACTCTCTCTGTCTCTCTCACTGTCTAACTCTGCCTGGCAAAAAATAAAATAATAAAATAAAATAAAATAGGCCGGCGCCGCGGCTCACTAGGCTAATCCTCCGCCTTGCGGCGCTGGCACACCGGGTTCTAGTCCCAGTCGGGGCGCCGGATTCTGTCCCGGTTGCACCTCTTCCAGGCCAGCTCTCTGCTGTGGCCAGGAAGTGCAGTGGAGGATGGCCCAAGTGCTTGGGCCCTGCACCCCATGGGAGACCAGGAAAAGCACCTGGCTCCTGCCTGGCTCCTGCCATCGGATCAGCGCGGTGTGCCGGCCGCAGCGCGCCGACCGCGGCGGCCATTGGAGGGTGAACCAACGGCAAAGGAAGACCTTTCTCTCTGTCTCACTCTCTCTCTTACTGTCCACTCTGCCTGTCAAATTAAATAAATAAATAAATAAAAATAAAATAAAATAAAATAAAATAAAGAAGGCACTGTCACAAAACAGATGCACCAGAGGCCAGGTTACACTCATAACACAGCAGGGATTTTTATGGCATTTTTTCTTTCTCCAGGTCAGGCAAGGCTTTGGATGCTGAAGATGCAGCAGAATAAGAAGTAGACAGGTGTCATGGGGCTTACATTTTAATGAAGGAAGAAACGCATATCAAACAAATAAAAACATAAGTAAAGGAAGGGGCTGGTGCTGTAGCATAGTGTGTAAAACTGCCACCTGCAGTGTCAGCATCCCATATGTGCGCTGGTTTGAGACCTGGCTGCTCCACTTCTGATCCAGCTCTCTGCTATGGCCTGGGAAAGCAGTAGAAGATGGCCCAAGTCCTTGGGTCCCTGCCGCCACCTGGGAGACTCAGAAGAAGCTCCCGGCTCCTGGCTCCTGGCTTCGGATGGGCCCAGCTCTGCCCGTTGCCGCCACTTGAGGAGTGAACCAGAAGATGGAAGACCTTTCTCTCTCTCTGCCTCTGCTTTTCTGTAACTCTGCCTTTCAAACAAATAAATAAATCTTTAAAAATAAAGCAATACTTAGATTAAATAAAATACTATGCAGTTCATATAAAAAGAGTCGCATGTTTGAAAGCACCTGATTTATTTAGAGGGACTAGGCAGGAAAGGCTGAGTAGGTGACATTTTAGCTGAGATATCCCTTCACATAAAGACAAAGAGGAGAATTGTGGTGTTTGTATAAGATAAGGATAAGAGTTTGGATTTTATTCTAAGTGAAATGAGAAGCCATTGAAGAATGTGAACACAGTATCATATTATTTCTATTTAAAATATTCTAGACACTAAATAGAAACTGGATTGTAGAGAAGCAAGAATGCAAGCAGAAGCTCAGAATACTTCAAGACAGAGATTTGTAGCCACTGAGATGTGAACGAGCAGAATTTGGAACACTTTTTGAAAGTAAACAGGAAATGGCAAAGCATTGAGTGTGAGGCTTAAGGAAAGACAGGAAGCCAGGATAATACCTAACATTGTGTGTGCACACTGCAGCCGGAATGCCCTCACATACTATAGATGGGGAAGATAAAGGAGAGGGAGAAACTGGATTCAAGGGGAAATGAAGAGTCTGGTATGGGCCAAATTCAGTTTGAAAAATGTCCAGTAGACATACAGGGAAATATGTAGAAGTGGAATATATGAGAATCAAGCTTAGAGGCAGATTCAGACTGGAAATAGAATTTTGAGTGCCATCAGACTAGGAATAGTATTTAATGCCATGGAATGACTTGAGGTCATCTAGGGAGATTGTGAGTACTGGCTGAGGTGGAAGACAGGAGGATCTGCATGGCAAGCCTACATATGGAGTACCTACAGTGAAGAGCAATCCAGAGACAGGGCTGAGGGAGGCTCAGAGAAGGAGGGGGGCCAGGTGCAGTATCCCAAAAGCCATGATGAGAAAGCATTACAAGAAATACTCATCTGTGTCAAAAGCTGCTGGGCAAATGAGAGCATAGCCAGGGATATGGCAAATGGCTTTGGCCAAAAGGAAGCCATTGGTGAACTTGGCTCAACTTAGCCTCAGTGGAATGGTAGAGAAGCAAGCCCAACTGCAGAAGACCACAGGAAGACTCAGCTGAGAGGGGACAGTGAGACAGCTATTAAGTTAACTCTTCCAAAAGTTTTCATGAGAAAAGGATCAGATAAAAGTGCTGGTAGCTAAGGAAGGATACGGGGACCAGGGTGTTGGTTGATTTATTTTGTTTTTGGAGAGGTTCTAATATATTTATTTGCTGCTGAAAATGATTCAGTAGAAAAAAAGGAATAATAATCCCAGAATCATTCAATGAAAAGTATGCTACACCAATGGATCATTCTATGCCAGGTTTGTTAGCAAATAACTTTTCAGTTTGTCTACCCTACACCAGCACTACACCATATTGTTATTATTACATCTTCATGTTTGGTGAAGGAGGTTTTCTCATTTTGTTCTTCATCAGAAATTTTCTATCTACTCTTAGTCCTTTCTACTTCCACATAAAGTTAGAACCTTGTCAATCCTTCCCCTCAAAAATCCTGTTGAGTTACAAAATGGCACTGCATTGAATCCATAGATCAATGTGCCTCTGATAATATTAAAAATCCTAAAATATTAATTGAATCTTTACAGGGTTGATGCTTCCAATCTCTAAACACACTATCTCTCTCCATTAATTTAGGGTTTTAAAAATGTCTTTCGGGGGCCAGTGCTGTGGTGCAGCATATTAAGCCTCTGCCTGGAACACCAGCTTCACATTTGGGCACATTTGACATCTAGTCCTGGCTGCTCCTATTCTGATCCAGTTCTCTGCTATGGCCTGAGAAAGCAGTGGAAGATGGCCTGAGTGCTTGGGCCCTGGTACCCACATGAGAGACCCACAAGAGACTACTGGTTCTGGCATTGGATTGGCCCAGCTCTGGCCATTGCCACCATTTGGGGAGTGAACCAGCGGATGGAAGATCTGTCTCTTCCTCTGTCTTTCTTTAACTCTGCCTCTCAAATAAATAAATGTCTTTCAACAGATAACTAACATATATATAAATATAAACTAATTGTATATATCAAATATGTATTTATATATTTCTATTCGCTATGTTTTGATACATTGTGCTTTAAAATGGCATTTAAAATATAGTTTCAGACTATTTACTGCTAATAAGTAGAAATGTATTTTGATGTTGTAGACAACATTTCTAAATTCTTGGCCGGCGCCGCGGCTCACTAGGCTAATCCTCCGCCTAGCGGCGCCGGCACACCGGGTTCTAGTCCCGGTTGGGGCGCCGGATTCTGTCCCGGTTGCCCCTCTTCCAGGCCAGCTCTCTGCTGTGGCCAGGGAGTGCAGTGGAGGATGGCCCAGGTGCTTGGGCCCTGCACCCCATGGGAGACCAGGAAAAGCACCTGGCTCCTGGCTCCTGCCATCGGATCAGCGCGGTGCGCTGGCCGCAGCGCACCAGCCGTGGCGGCCATTGGAGGGTGAACCAACGGCAAAGGAAGACCTTTCTCTCTGTCTCTCTCTCTCACTGTCCACTCTGCCTGTCAAAAAAAAAAAAAAATAAAAAAAAATAAATTCTTACTTATAAAATACTCTCTAGATGACATAAATATTGCAATTGTGTATATTCCTCTCCAATTCTTTATTTCTCTATTGTGGGCTGACAGGGACCCATTAGAAAAGTGGTAAACTGAAGTGATGAGAGCTAATATTCTTTTTTTTTTTTTTTTTTTTTTTTTTTTTTACAGGCAGAGTGGACAGTGAGAGAGAGAGAGACAGAGAGAAAGGTCTTCCTTTGCCGTTGGTTCACCCTCCAGTGGCCACCGTGGCTGGCACACTGCGCTGATCCGATGGCAGGAGCCAGGTGCTTCTCCTGGTCCCCCATGGGGTGCAGGGCCCAAGGACTTGTATCTAGGTGAGATATGTGACTGAGTTATGACCAACACTATTTGGACCTAAGTTTTGTACTAATGAACTTGGCCATAAGGTATCATCTTCTGTCTCTTCTCATATGTTTGATTGATAAAAGTGTCCTTAAATTCAAAAGCAGCAAATTGATGCATACTTGGTTCCACAAATAACTGTTTAAGTGTAATATATAGATGTACAATATATATGCATATGTATGTGTTTGTGTATTTCATTCTCCAGAAATATCCATCATACACGTACATGGAGAACACCATTTATATAATTTTATGAGATTTTTTAAGTTTTCAGAAAACCATAATATAATGGCCATTTTTGAATTTTCCCAATGAAGGCAACTCATTCTAAGGAAATATAGCGGGAAAGGCATTGTGAACTACATCCCACTAGTTCAGGTTTGAGCCCAGGCTACTCTGCTTCCAATCTAGGTCCCTATAAATGTGTGTGGGAAGGCAGCAGATGATGGCCCAAGTACTTGGCCCTACCACTCAGGTGGGAGACCTAGTTGAAGTTCCTGGCTCTCAGCTTTGGCCTGGCCTAGCTTAGACCATTGCAGCCATTTGCGGAGTGAACGAGCAAATGGAAAATCTCTCTCTCTCTCTCTCTCTCCAAGTTGCTCTTTCATATAAATATATATATCCTTTAAAAAAGAAAGAATGGAGGGATACACTGAAGGAATTTAAGTCTCTAATGCCATGATCCCTAAAGATTTCCACACTAGAACTATATTTAACTTATTTCTCTATCTCCACTAGTTAAGCAGGTGCCAGAAATATAGAAGGCATAGATAACAGTTTACTGAACAGTTGGATGAATGAAGCCACCTAATCTTTTGGTGAGTTTCATTGTCTATAAAACAGATAAATTACATTAATAATATATTCTTGAACTAACACCGAGCATAATTTGGAGAATAAAATAAGTCATGCAGAATTCGTAAACTGCAAAACACCATAGAAAGGTTCATATATTTTGTTCTTTTCCTCCCAAGAGAATTTACTTTGTTTAATAATAATGAATGCTGAAATCTAAAATTACTTTTCTTAGGTGAACTGAGCTCCCTTTTATCAGAGGAATTCAAACATAACCCTGAACACATCACAGCGGTAAGAAGGGGAATCCTGAATTCTGACTTCCTTTCCAACTTGGGCACCAAAATGCGAAAGGGCAGGAAGACAAATGAAGCCTGCATTCATCAGAATCATTTTTATTTGAGGGAGACAGTGAAGTGGGTAAGAGCTAGGCTTGAGATTGTGATGAACTGCCTTTAAATTCTGATTTCCTCATCCTGTACACAGTATTGGGATAATTATTACAAACATCTGGACCTCTATTTCCCCATTCATAAAATAGACCTAAAAAAGTCTTCCACAGAAGGCTGCTTTTGATGTTTACATAAGTTAAATGCTTCCCATGGTGCCTGACGCATGGCCAGCATTTAGTAAACAGCAGCCGTCATTAACGTCAACTTTTCTTCTACATCTAGTTTAGTAGGTCATTGGGTACTGACTAATTTTTAACACTCAGTTAGATGGACAAGTTATTAACATTCATATTCTAGTCTAATACATATTTCCACTCATGTTGAAAAGTGGTCACAAACATACATATATGATGTCACTCCATGTCACATGCTGAAGAATACATGAGGCCTGAGCAAGACCCTCTTGCTGATACGTCTGTGAGTTTGCAGGTTTGTCTCCTAGGGAGATTTGCTGTGGCAAATTAGGAAATGAAGCACAGTAAACCTCTGACCTCCAATGAGCCAGAGCTCTGAACCATAATTTCCTCAGTGCGCTCACATCATTATGCCACCTATTAGCAACAGGCAGGTGGAGTGCAGAAAAAGAAGGCTATTATTTCCTTTCCTCTCTAAAAAAGAAACATAAAATTTGCCGGTAATTGATGACATACAGCGTGTGCTTTGTGAGTACTCAGAGCTCAGGGTGCCACAGTCACACTGTTTTCCTTTTGTTTCCAGGTTGTGATAATCAACTTTCACTCCTGCTCCAGAGACGTCAGCGACCTGATTTTTGGTTAGGGCAACAGACTGTCCAACTTCGGTAATGTTCATTAGAGTTTCTTTTTCAAGGAAATAGCTGTGTCTTGCACATATGTCCAAAAGGAAGAAAAAGTATTTTCTTTTCTTTTTCTTTTTTTTTTTTTTTGACAGGTAGAGTTAGACAGTGAGAGAGAGACAGAGAGAAAGGTTTTCCTTTCATTGGTTCAGTCCCCAAATGGCCGCTGCAGCCAGTGCTGCGTCGATCTGAAGCCAGGAGGCAGGCACTTCTTCCTGGTCTCCCAAGCACTTGGGTCATCCTCCACTGCACTCCCGGGCCACAGCAGAGAGTTGGACTGGAAGAGGAGCAACCGGGACAGAATCCGGCGCCCCAACCGGGACTAGAACCCAGGGTGCCGGTGCCACAGGTGGAGGATTAGCCTAGTGAGCTGCGGCGCTGGCCTGAAAGAAAGTATTTTAAATGATTTCTGTTTCTAATGAAAAATAGAAAACCTATAGGGGATTGCTATTTGTTATTAGCTATATGTTCATGCAGTACTTCTTGGGGACATAAAATCTGAATTTAAAATTTAGCTATATTTTATGAATATTGGAACCTTCAAGGTATTAATAAGGAATGTCATGGGAAATATTTTTCTAGACATGGTAAAAATACAAATTAAACAATTAGCAGTTCTTATCTCTTAGACAAAATAAAATATTAATTCAAGAAATACAGGGGAGAGATACAAATACCTCTGATATAGAAAATAAAATGCCTCCAACAGATTATCTACATTTCTGCATTCTTTTACCCAGAGATATGGGTTATGAGTAGTTCTTGTGTGTGTATAACAGTGATATTAGGAAAGAAATTTGAATTTCAAACACTAAATAAAATAATGTGTTCACATATCTCAAAAATACATATTTAGGAAAAGACGATATTTTAGTAAAATGTGTTTCTCATTTAGTAAAAATTTGTTTACACAGATTTTTAAACGATTTAATGACTATTGCAGAAAATGCTGATTTAAAAGTAGACTTTATATTGTTCTTTATTTGACACTGCAATATTAGGAAATGAGATAAGATTGTATGTTAGCAGTTATTCTTAAACTAGAAGATTTCTCAATAAATTCCACCATTTTTATTTCATAATTAAGCCAAATACATTTGTTTAAATTGCCATTAAAATATATAAAGTATCATTCAATGCATTTTTAAAGTCAATTTAAAGTCCATCAGGGAAAGGATTCTTCCAGAGCGATTAAGTATCTGCCCCCTAAGCTGTATACACTGCCCATAACTTGAAAGCTGGGAAGTATTTTAAATTTGCTTGGTTCGTTGTCAAACAAAATGTCTCAATTCTGTCTTCATGCAGCTTCTGTGGAAGGCACCAGATAGAAGGGCTGTCCAACCACCTGGGGAGTCCATTCCATCATGGAAGCCTCTGATTCTCCCAAGTTTCCTTCATACCCAGTGGAAACCTGGCCCTGGAGAAGCTCTGTGTTCTGTGCCTCCGCATTGGCTGAGAATATTTAATTTTTTTTTTTTTTTTTTTTGACAGGCAGAGTGGACAGTGAGAGAGAGAGACAGAGAGAAAGGTCTTCCTTTGACCTTGGTTCACCCTCCAATGGCCGCCGCAGCCGGCGCGCTGCGGCCAGCGCACCGCGCTGATCCGATGGCAGGAGCCAGGTGCTTTTCCTGGTCTCCCATGGGGTGCAGGGTCCAAGCACCTGGGCCATCCTCCACTGCACTCCCTGGCCACAGCAGAGAGCTGGCCTGGAAGAGGGGCAACCAGGAAAGAATCCGGCGCCCCGACAGGGACTAGAACCTCACCGCAAGGCGGAGGATTAGCCTAGTGAGCCTCAGCGCCGGCCCAGAATATTTAACTCTTGATGTCGCTAAGGACAGCTATCATGCCCATCCTGCTTTCCCCTTCCTTTCTTGATTTTTTTTTTTTTTTTGACAGGCAGAGTGGACAGTGTGAGAGAGAGACAGAGAGAAAGGTCTTCCTTTGCCCTTGGTTCACCCTCCAATGGCCGCCGCGGCCGGTGCACTGCGCTGATCCAAAGGCAGGAGCCAGGTACTTATCCTGGTCTCCCATGCGGGTGCAGGGCCCAAGCACTTGGGCCATCCTCCACTGCACTCCCTGGCCGCAGCAGAGAGCTGGCCTGGAAGAGGGGCAACCGGGACAGAATCCGGCCCCCCGACCGGGACTAGAACCCGGTGTGCCGGCGCTGCAAGGCGGAGGATTAGCCTAGTGAGCCACGCGCCGACCCCTTTCTTGATATTTGTTATGCCCTTTCTGTTCATTTGTTCAGAAGAATTTGTCTCCAGATGCCTCATCACCCAGGAATCTCCCTTTAACCCCATACTTGTCTGTCACTGTAACTGCCCTAACCCCACTAGAGAACCTGAGAAGGCACAGAGTGGAGGGTAAGAGAAAGAGCTCACCATTCAGACCACCTCTTCACCTGAAAACCCAATTATGACTTTGAGCAAATTGCTGACACACTCTTTGCCACAGTCTCTTTCCCTATAAGACATATGATACAAAGAGACAACAAAAAGCTCACAGAAAGCACACATTACCTTTCAATTCCATTTTTCATGAGATTTTTGAAGACCCCTCCTATTTGCAATGGACTCATAAGACAGTTGATAGCTGAACACTGCCTGCTTGAGGTCAGAACACCAAAAAATACTAACTCTTAAAATTGCTTGATCATAATTTTCTATATCTGGATACATAA
This sequence comes from Oryctolagus cuniculus, assembly GCF_964237555.1. Taxonomy (NCBI): domain Eukaryota; kingdom Metazoa; phylum Chordata; class Mammalia; order Lagomorpha; family Leporidae; genus Oryctolagus; species Oryctolagus cuniculus. The sequence continues at coordinate 80,973,297 of NC_091439.1, read as the reverse complement.
TACAATCAAAGAGTCTATAATTTTGCTAATGCTATAGATGTTTGGATTACATTACTGTGACACCATGTGTGGTCACTTTGCTCATAAAGATACATATATATATATGTCAATTTTATATTAATTCAAGTAATCATTTAGTTTAAACGTGTACATGTCTTATTTTCTTTTTGTATTACACATATTTTTACACTTTCTTTGTCAACTTGTCTTTTTAACCTGAGTCAAGAAACAAAATTTTAGAGGTTGGCAGTTGACATGGCAGGTTTAAGACACTTCCTTCTGATTCCAGCTTCCTGTAACACACACTCTAGGAGATAACAGATGGTGGCTTGGGTCCCTGCCACAGAAAAGAGAGACCTGGATTGAGTTCTGGGCTCCTGGCTTGGACCTGGCCCAGCCCTTGGAGGAGTGAACCAACAGAGACAGGGCGATCCTGTTTCTGTCTGTATCTGTCTCTCTGCTTTTCAAATTTTGGAAATTCATGCAAATAAAGTTCAAAGAAAACTATGTGTGGATTTCAAAAAAATTTGCACCAGATTACATGTTCCCTGAACCTTTTAAAGTACCCTCATAGTTTTTCTTAAATTTTAGACTTATTTATTTATGGTTGTTTAATCCACTGCCCCATGATATTGGCCCCTACATTTTATTTAATACTAATAATTTAATTATTACATATTTATATGCTTCAATGTGACAGTTGCATACAATGGACATTGATCACATCAAGGCAACTAACATTTCCCTTTTTTATTTTAAATTTTTTTCATGCTTTTTATTTATTTAATTTTTTAATACTGAAGACTTCAATCTTCACAGTTTTTTAAAAAATTTTTTTTTTCTATTTATTTATTTTACAGGTAGAGATACAGACAGTGAGAGAGAGAGAGACAGAGAGAAAGGTCTTCCTTCCATTGGTTCACCCCCAAAATGGCCATTCCAGCTGGCGTTGTGCCGATCTGAAGCCAGGAGCCAGGTGCTTCTTCCTGGTCTCCCATGCAGGTACAGGGGCCCAAGCATCCAGGCCATCCTCCGCTGCCCTCCCAGGCCACAGCAGAGAGTGGAACTGGAAGAGGAGCAATTGGGACTAGAACCAGAGCCCATGTGGGATGCTAGCACAACAGGCAGAGGATTTAACCTAGTGAGCCATGGCGCCAGCCCCACATTTCCATTTTTTTGACATTAGTTTCTGATCAGAGGCTTGGAGCCTCATTCTTCTGTTTGTTCATTCAACATCCGCTTGGTTATTATTAACTGCAGTCTCCTCACTATGCTATGTTACAGTATGAATTTTAAATTAAAGAATTGGGTGCTAACAACTGAACAAATTCTCATAAGCATTTTTTAAAGCACTGAGTGGTTTTAATGACGCAAGGAATAGAAGCTACGGTGGTGAGAAGAATATGTAAGTGTATTATTAAAAACTTGAATGCCAGGCTGATATTATGGTACAGTGGGTCAAACTGCCACTTGCATTGCTGGCACCCCATGTCAGAGGGCCAGTTTGAGTTTTAGCTGCTCCACTTTTTCTTTTTTTTTATTTAGTAAATATAAATTTCCAAAGTACAGTTTATGGAATACAATGGCTTCCCCCCCCCATAATTTCCCTCTCACTCGCACCCCTCCCATCTCCCACTCCCTCTTCCATTCCATTCACATCAAGATTCATTTTCAATTATCTTTATATACAGAAGATTGATTTAGTATATATTAAGTAAAGATTTCCTTAGTTTCCACCAACACAGAAACACAAAGTGAAAAATACTGTTTCAGTACTAGTTATAGCATTAATTCACATTGGACAACACATTAAGGACAGATCCCACATGAGGCGTAAGTACACAGTGACTCCTGTTGTTGACTTAACAATTTGACACTCTTTTTTTTTTTTTTTTTTTTTTATTTTTTTTTTTTTTTTATTTTTGACAGGCAGAGTGGACAGTGAGAGAGAGAGACAGAGAGAGAAAGGTCTTCCTTTGCCGTTGGTTCACCCTCCAATGGCCGCCGCTGCAGCCGGCGCACCGCGCTGATCCTGGCAGGAGCCAGGAGCCAGGTGCTTTTCCTGGTCTCCCATGGGGTGCAGGGCCCAAGCACCTGGGCCATCCTCCACTGCACTCCCTGGCCATAGCAGAGAGCTGGCCTGGAAGAGGGGCAACCGGGACAGAATCCGGCGCCCCAACCGGGACTAGAACCCGGTGTGCCGGCGCCGCAAGGTGGAGGATTAGCCTATTGAGCCACGGCGCCGGCTCACAATTTGACACTCTTGTTTATGGCATCAGCAATCTCCCTAGGCTCTAGTCATGAGTTGCCAAGGCTATGGAAGTCTTTTGAGTTCGCCAACTTCAATCTTATTCCAACAGGATCATAGTCAAAGTGGAAGTTCTCTCCTCCCTTCAGAGAAAGGTACCTCCTTCTTTGATGGCCCCATTCTTCCCACTGGGATCTCACTTGCAGAGATCTTTCATTGAGGTCATCTTTTTTTTTTTTTTTTTTTCCCCAGGGTGTCTTGGCTTTCCATGCCTAAAATACTCTCATGGGCTCTTCAGCCATATCCAAATGCCTTAAGGGCTGATTCTGAGGCCAGAGTGCTATTTAGGACATCTGCCATTCTATGAGTCTGCTGTGTATCCTGCTTCCCATGTTGGATCATCCAATTCCTTTTTGATTCTATCAGTTAGTATTAGCAGACACTAGTCTTGTTTGTGTGATCCTTTTGACTCTTATATCTATCAGTGTGATCAATTGTGAACTGAAATTGATTACTTGGACTAGTGAGATGGCATTGGTACATGCCACCTTGAGGGGACTGAATTAGAATCCCCTGGCATGTTTCTAACTCCACCATTTGGGACAAGTCCAATTGAGCATGTCCCAAATTGTACATCTCCTCCCGACCAATATCCCTGATGAACATAGATGCAAAAATCCTCAATAAAATTCTGGCCAATAGAATGTAACAACACATCAGAAAGATCATCCACCCAGACCAAGTGGGATTTATCCCTGGTATGCAGGGATGATTCATTGTTTGCAAAACAATCAACATGATACACCACATTAACAGACTGCAGAAGAAAAATCATATGATTATCTCAATACATGCAGAGAAATCATCTGATAAAATACAACACCCTTTCATGATGAAAACTCTAAGCAAACTGGGTATGGAAGGAACATTCCTCAGTACAATCAAAGCAATCTATGAAAAACCCACAGCCAACATCCTATTGAATGGGGAAAAGTTGGAAGCATTTCCACTGAGATCTGGCACCAGACAGGGATGCCCACTCTCACCACTGCTATTCAATATAGTTCTGGAAGTTTTAGCCAGAGCTATTAGGCAAGAAAAAGAAATTAAAGGGATACAAATTGGAAAGGAAGAACTCAAACTATCCCTCTTTGCAGATGATGTGATTCTTTATTTAAGGGATCCAAAGAACTCTACTAAGAGACTATAGGAACTCATAGAAGAGTTTGGCAAAGTAGCAGGATATAAAATCAATGCACAAAAATCAGCAGCCTTTGTATACACAGGCAATGCCACGGCTGAGGAAGAACTTCTAAGATCAATCCCATTCACAATAGCTACAAAAAAAAATCAAATACCTTGGAATAAACTTAACCAAGGATGATAAAGATCTCTATGATGAAAATAACAAAACCTTAAAGAAAGAAATAGAAGAGGATACCAAAAAATGGAAAAATCTTCCATGCTCATGGATTGGAAGAATCAATATCATCAAAATGTCCATTCTCCCAAAAGCAATTTACAGATTCAATGCAATACCAATCAAAATACCAAAGACCTTCTTCTCAGATCTGGAAAAAATGATGCTGAAATTCATATGAAGACACAGGAGACCTCAAATAGCTAAAGCAATCTTGTACAACCAAAACAAAGCTGGAGGCATCACAATACCAGATTTCAGGGCATACTACAGGGCAGTTGTTATCAAAACAGCATGGTACTGGTACAGAAACAGATGGATAGACCAAAGGAACAGAATTGAAACACCAGAAATCAATCCAAACATCTACAGCCAACTCATATTTGATCAAGTATCCAAAACCAATCCCTGGAGTAAGGACAGTCTATTCAATAAATGGTGCTGGGAAAATTGGATTTCCATGTGCAGAATCATGAAGCAAGACCCCTACCTTTCAGCTTACACAAAAATTCACTCAACATGGATTAAAGACTTAAATCTATGACCTGACACCATCAAATTATTAGAGAGCTTTGGAGAAACCCTGCAAGATATAGGTACCGGCAAAAACTTCCTAGAAAAGACCTTTGCGGCACAGGCAGTCAAAGCCAAAATTAACATTTGGGATTGCATCAAATTGAGAAGTTTCTGCACTTCAAAAGAAACAGTCAGGAGAGTGAAGAGGCAACTGACAGAATGGGAAAAAATATTTGCAAACATGCAACAGATAAAGGGTTGATAACCAGAATCTACAAAGAAATCAAGAAACTCCACAACATCAAAACAAACAACCCACTTAAGAGATGGGCCAAGGACCTCAATAGACATTTTTCAAAAGAGGAAATCCAAATGGCCAACAGGCACATGAAAAAATGTTCAAGATCACTAGCAATCAGGGACATGGGAATCAAAACCACAATGAGGTTTCACCTCACCCTGGTTAGAATGGCTCACATTCAGAAATCTACCAACAACAGATGCTGGCGAGGATGTGGGGAAAAAGGGACACTAACCCACTGTTGGTGGGAATGCAAACTGGTTAAGCCACTATGGAAGTCAGTCTGGAGATTCCTCAGAAACCTAAATATAACCCTACCATACAACCCAGCCATACCACTCCTTGGAATTTACCCAAAGGAAATTAAATTGGCAAACAAACATGCTGTCTGCACATTAATGTTTATTGCAGCTCAATTCACAATAGCTAAGACCTGGAACCAACCCAAATGCCCATCAACAGTAGACTGAATAAAGAAATTATGGGACATGTACTCTATAGAATACCATACAGCAGTCAAAAACAATGAAACCCAGTCATTTGCAACAAGATGGAAGAATCTGGAAAACATTATGCTGAGTGAATTAAGCCAGTCCCAAAGAGACAAATATCATATGTTCTCCCTGATCGGTGACAACTAACTGAGCACCAAAGGGGAAACCTGCTGAAGTGAAATGGACACTATGAGAAACAGTGACTTGATCATCTCTTGTCCTGACTGTTGATGTACAATGTAATACTTTATCCATTTTAGTATTTTTTTTGTTCTAGTACTATTGGTTGAACTCTGTAATTAACACACAATTATTCTTAGGTGTTGAAATTTTAATTGAAAAGTGATCCCTGTTAAATATAGCTGCTCCACTTTCAATACAGCTTCCTTCTAAGGCACCTCAGAAGGCAGCAGCAGATGGTCCAGGTACTTCTGTCTCTGCCCCACATTTGTGAACATCAGGATGGAGTCCCTGGATCCTGGTTACCGACTGGCCTAGCCCTGGTAGTTGTAGCCATTTGGGGAGTGAACCGGTGAATGGAAGCTCTCTTTCTCCTCTTTCTTTCACTCTAGCATTCAAATAAATAAGCAAATCTTAAACAAAAAAAACCTTGTATGCAAATACACACAGTGGCTTTGCTAGTACTCATTGAAACAATATCCTAAATATCCTTCAGTAGGTGAATGGATAAGCAAACTGGGGGATATCCATCCAATTGACTTCTACTCAGCAATAAAAAAGAAGAGTCTATTGATAGCACAGGACAGTGTGGATACATTTCCAATGCATTACGCTTGAGGAAAGGTGCCAAGCTCAAAGGCAGTATCATGCGGATTGCATATAGATGACATCCAGAAAGGACAAAGCTACAGGGACAGAAATCCACTGTTACCAGCGGGCGGGGGCCTGGATCACTCTGAAGAGACACAGGGGTCTTAGTGGGGGCAGCTGGTGTAACTGCACCTTGATTGTAGTGTTGATTATGTAACTACACATAAATTAGACCTCAATAAGACTGACTTAAAAAAATGAAGTACTGTGGGTGTTCTGGGACTTAGGGCAGTGCGTCAGCCCACTGCGGCTGCTGTAAGGACATACCACAGGCTGAGTGACTTACAAACAACTGAAACTTATTCCTCACGGTTCTGGAGTCTGAGCAGTTCAAGATCAAGGTGCCAGCAGATTCAGGGTCAGGCAAGGGCTAGCGTCTTTGTGCTGTGATCTCTCTGGGGCCTTTATTTTTTTTTTTAAAGATTTATTTATTTATTTGAAAATCAGAGTTATACAGAGAGAAGAGAGGCAGAAAGAGAGAGAGAGAGGTCTTCTATCCGTTGGTTCATTCCCCAGTTGGCCACAACAGCCAGAGTTGTGCCGATCTGAAGCCAGGAGCAAGGAGCTTCCTCCGGGTCTCCCACGCAGGTGCAGGGGAGTACTTGGGCCATCCTCTACTGCTTTCCCAGGCCATAGCAGAAAGCTGGATTGGAAGTGGAGCAGCTGGGACTAGAACTGGTGCCCATATGGGAAGCCAGCACTTCAGGCCAGGGTGGTAACCTGCTGTGCCACAGTGCCGGCCCCTTTCTGGGGCCTTTTTTATAAGGCCACGAATCTTATTCTTTAGGGTATCTCCCTCATGATGAAGTCACCTCCCAAAGGCCCCTGCTGCTATTATCATTATTTTGTGTTAGGATTTCCACATAAGAAGTTTTAAGTCACATTTTATTCGAATTTTAAGAAATTACTTCTCTGTATATATAACATACATTTTTTTTCTTTTAGCAAAAAAAAGAAGAGTATATATTTTTAAAAATCTTGTCTCATTTCACTTCTCCAATTCATTCTGCCTCTCCACCCAAACATAAAAATGCACTTCCCTTTTTAAGTTCCTCTTCTCCCTTCATCTTATCTATATAACCACAGACACAGGCATGAAGGAGAAGATTCATCATACACAGGTACCTCTATTTACACACACATTGTTATAACAAGAGAGAGAGGATAAAAGATACACAAATTCACAGATTGACTGCAATAGAGACTAAATAACTTCAGAAGGAGAAGCATGTACCATGGGATGATGGACAGCTGGATACTCTTCCCTGGAAAGAGAAACTGGATCCAATATCTCATTGTTTTGTCCTCTCAGATGAGATATGAAGAAGTGTGATCTGATCACATTGTAAATGATGTAGATGATCAGTCTTCAAACAAGGATTTTTTTTTTTTTTTTAAGACAGGTAGAGTTACAGACAGTGAGAGAAAGAGAGACAGAGAGAAAGCTCTTCCTTCTGGTGGTTCAGACAGTGAGAGAAAGAGAGACAGAGAGAAAGCTCTTCCTTCTGGTGGTTCAGTCCCCAAATGGCCGCTACGGCCAGCACTGCACTGATCCGAAGCCAGGAGCCAGGTGCTTCTTCCTGGTCTCCCATGCGGGTGCAGGGGCCCAAGCACTTGGGCCATCCTCCTCTGCCCTCCTGGGCCACAGCAGAGAGCTGGACTGGAAGAGGAGCAATTGGGACTGGAACCAGAGCCCATATGGGATGCCAGCACCGCAGGTGGAGGATTAACCAAGTGAGGCACGGTGCCATCCCAAACAAGGATATTATTAATACATTTGCCATACATTTTCATTCAGCTAGAGCCTCCATTTTTCAACAAAAATATGTATAGTACACCTATTTCTAAATCTGTATATTGATGGTACTAACTCTGCAGTTTGTGCTAATATGAATTTACTAGGTTTCTGAATATCTAACAGGACCACCCAGGCAATTCTGTCTTAAGAAGAACAAGTTGTAATCAACCAAACTCTGACCAGAGAAGTTGTGAAATTTAAGGAAATACTTTTATTTTTTTTTGAAGGCTGTTCCAAATTCTTGATGATGTCGTTTATTTTATAGTAGAATGCAATCATGCATAAGTTACAGATTTGTTGTATGATTCAAATTACAAAAATGAAACAAAAATTGCTTAGTGGCTATTGGGCAATGAATACATTAGATAGATAATGTGGTCATGAAGATAGAGTGTTTCAAGTGTAGTGTGGCTGCATCCACGAAGAAATATAAGTAGCTGTTTGAGGCAGAGAAAATAGGAAGTGGTTACTGTTTTAGTTCCTCTTTCTCTAAAACTTTTCTTTAAAAATCTTATTTATCACTTAGAGTGACAGATTAGTAAAGTACCTGAAGTTATTCACTTATTTCTCATAATGAAATGTTTCTTCCTATTTAAGAGCAACTTAATTAATTATTTCCAGGAAAAATTATCAAGGAACTGATTCGGCAAATCATATCTGCACCAAAATGATACAAAAGTCTGGGCTAATCACAGAGAGAGAATTTCTTTGTCTTTTGCCTACTGAAAAATGTTCACATCTCAAAACAATTACAGTGATTTTTCTCACAATAGAATCTTAAAATTAACACACATGTGAGCTCTACTTCATATTAAACTCATAATAGAAACATTTTGAAATGAAATCAGTGTAAGTTTATGTCCTTAATTTGTTATTCACAAATACTCCACTTCCCCTGGGATGTACGACTGGCAGACAGCATCAACTGAATTCAACCCGAACTAAGCTCCTCATCTTACCTCCCAAGCACCATCACCATTACCAACCAGTGCACTCTCCCCTTTACTCCTTCCCATTTCACTTGCTGGAAACCTTGTCCTCCCGGGTGTCCTGCCAAAAGTCTTCATGCTACCCTTGACTTTCCTCTTTTGCATCTCACACTCAGTTCATGAGCCACTCTGGTTCACTCTATCTTCCAAACGTAACCACAGTTGCTTTTTTTTTTTTTACAGGCAGAGTGGACAGTGAGAGAGAGAGGGACAGAGGTCTTCCTTTGCCATTGGTTCACCCTCCAATGGCAGCCGCGGCTGGCGCACTGCGCTGATCCGATGGCAGGAGCCAGGTACTTCTCCTGGTCTCCCATGGGGTGCAGGGCCCAAGCACCTGGGCCATCCTCCACTGCACTCCCTGGCCACAGCAGAGAGCTGGCCTGGAAGAGGGGCAACCGGGACAGAATCCGGCGCCCCGACCGGGACTAGAACCTGGCGTGCCGGCGTCGCAGGCAGAGGATTAACCTAGTGAGCTGCAGCGCAGGCCACAGTTGCTTCTTATTACTGCTACTGTATGATTTCTCCAGGAAGATAAAAATCATTGCTAGCTCTCAGTTTTCAAATCCCAATTCTGTTTGTGTCCTTAAAAATGTTCTATTTTTTAATAGATAAACACATCCTTTTCATTTAGCTAAAACAGTAATTATGCTTTTGTTCATTCAATAACATATACCAAGTGCCTACTGCACTGTTCTAAGCACTCTGGATATATCAGTGGACAAAAGAAAGATCTCTTAGTGGATCTTATTCTTGATGTCAGACAGATTAAAAAATACACAAAAATAGGATGCTGTGCAATACTTAAGATTGTGGGGAGCAACTCAGACTAGACTGAGTTACTGGAATTAAGACTTATTCTATGCATCTGCTCTCCCACAATATGGCGCTGAGAAGGGAGAAACAGCTTCTACACAGCTGCCTCCAGTTCAACCAATAAACTGTAGGACCTACTCCTGATTGGAGGAGAGCAGCGTACTCGGCGTGTGGGTAGCAGAGTTGGGATTGGCGGAAGAGGACTATAAAGGAGGAGAGAGACGGCATGCACCAGGAACATCTAAGGGGAACATCTATCTGAAGGAACACCTGTGCAGCCCCCGAGAGAGCCGGCCGGCCGTGTGCCGCTCCCCCGCGGAAGTGGGGAATGTGGCAGGGGGAACCGCCCTTCCATGGAGGTGGAAGGGACGGTAGCCAACCCGGGAAGAACCAGCAGCAAACCCGGGGAAGGCCGAGCAGACGAAAGAACAGCGCAGGGTCCTGTGTCGTTCCTCCACGAAGACGGGGAGCGACAAAGATAACTGACAAGAAAAGGGAAAAAAAGGAGCAAGATGAAGAGTTATAAAGGGCATTAAGTAGGGTGGTCAGACAAGGCTTTTTGGAAAAGACTTTTAATAGGCACTTGTGAGTTTGTTTTCCTTTCCTGTATCTAGAAAGATGATTGGCAAGGAAGTGCCCAGAATAAATGACATATTCTGCCCTAGTCTCTGATTCAAATCCTTCCCTACAGCAATCAAAGATCCTATTATAAAGGAAGAAAGGAAGGAATGGAAGGGGCAGGGAGGCAAGCAAGGAACACGTACTTGTTATGAACTGAATACTTGTGTCCTCCCAAAATGCATATGTTGAATTGAAGCCATAACCTCCGCTATGATGGCACTTGAAGACACTATTTGGAGTTTTTAGGATGCAATTAATTTATATGTGACTGCCAAGGTGTGATCTCTAGATGGCTTTAGTACCTTCATAGGAAGACAATAAGAGCTTCCTTCATCTCTTTCCCTCTCTGCCACATGGGGACACATGTGAAGGTCATTGTCTGCAAGCTAGGAAGACAGCCCTTGCCAGAAACAGATCACGTTAGCACCCTAATCTCCGACTTTCAGCCTTCAGAACTGCGAAAAACAAATTCTCTTGTTACAGCTACCCAGTCTATGGTATCTTCTTAAGGCAGCAGGAGCAGATTAAGACACCACTAGAGAATTAAGTGTTGAAATATTAAAATGTGGACTACAGAGCCACAAAAGATATTACATGGAGAAAGTTCATGTTCAAATACAATTTATAGCACCTCAAAAAACTTTGAGACTTTTTAATATTCAGTGGGACCAAAAAATCTTGTGAGTTCTCGCTCTCAAAAATGTATAGAATCTACCTAGTGCTCTATATTTTACAATATATTACTATAATAGTGTCCTATATGGTCGGCCAGCTGTTCCTCTTGCCTCTGCAGGCAGCCAGTCGCAGAAACCCTGACAATCTTCTACAATATTGTTCACCAAATGATTCAAAACGATGCATCTCCAGAAATATCTTTATACCTGAACTGATGTAATTTTATCATACATTGTCACAATGGGAAGAACCATGGTGAAATTTTAGCAGGAGTTAGATAAAATAAATACTGTTAGCTTCCCTTACTCACCAGCACTTTCTTACTTTCTTCCAGCACAGCCTCTTGTTTAAGTATGTGTTTGACAAAAAAAAAAAAAAAAAAAAAAAAAAAAAAAGAAAGAAAGAAAGAAAATGAAAAGCAAAACATTTTTTTTAAAATGGGGCCAAGCAATGTGGCACAGTGGTTAAGATGCTGTTTGGAAAACCAATATCCCCAATCACGGAGCCTGACTTTGATTACTAGCCCCGTTTCTGATTACAACTTCCTGTTAATGTTTGCCCTGGGAAGCAGCACATGGTAGCTCAAGTACTTGGGTCCCTGCCACCTGTGTGAGAAACCTGACTGGAGTCCCTAACTCCCAGCTGTGGCCTGACCCAATTCCAGCTGAGTGAACCATCAGATAGAAGAGTCTCTCTCTCTCTCTCTCTCTCTCTCTCACTCTCTCTCTTATCCCCCTCTTTTTCTCTTTAAAGGAAAATAAAAAACAATAGCAAAAAAAGGAACATATATTCAGCAATTCTATCCAGTTTTTATAGATTTTTCAACTTGATCTCCCCGAACTCTAATTACTCTCCAGGGTATACCATCCCTTCTGGTCAAGGCATCCTTCCTTTTTCTGCCCTTCTCTGCCTCACCCACATCCACACAGAGCATTTTCCTGTCAATCTCTTGTGTTGCACTCAGGTTCACTGAACCTGGAAGGCTCTCGCTGTCACCCTCTGTCTTCCACATTTGACCCATGCTTAAAGTTCAGGCTGGACCACCTTTACTATTTTTATCCTCAAAAACAGCACAGGTGATTTCCAATTTCTTCCCTTTCTGCACTTCTCTTCTAGAACATATTTATATTACCCTACTCACTATCTACTATACAACTAGACTTACTGCCATAGCTGTGTATTATACTACCCAATAATGTTCACTGTTCTTACATACATATTTTCTATACATTACCAGATATTTAAACTACTTGAATAAAAACAGGGTTATATTATTCTTTGCAACATCTTTAGGATGTAGCCCAGTCCTCTCCATATCAACATAAATAAATGTTGATAGTATAAATGCTTGCCAGATGACTAAATGAATTAGAAAGCAACATAAACTACAAGATCCATTCCCAACCAGCTGATCATGGATCCAATGATCCTCCATAACTCCAAGGGGACCTTTCTTATACTCTCAATTACAGTACCTTCATCACCCTCTGATATAACTGCTCTCAATTAGATCCCATTATCACTCCAAATGCATCCCACTAGGAGAACTCCTGCCATTACCCATCCCCTTTCACTGTCTGTTTTCCTAGTGGTGGGACAGGGTGATCCTCAAAAATTTGATGATGTTCCATTTACTCTCTCATGTCTGCATGGGGTCCTTCAGTGTGTGTGTGTGTGTATTATATGAGACTGGCAACTCCTCCTACCTAGCTGAAAGTGGTGTTTTAGCCTTGGCCAAGAGGATAATTTGTTGGTTATTTGTATTCACAATGAACACAATCTAGTTTCATGTTAAGTTGAAAGAATTTGCTAGATAAATAAAGTGCTTGTACATGTGATGTCAGTGAGCCATTTTTGGCAAACTAAATTGCCACTTAATGTAAAACTTGAAAGGTATAAAAGAATATTCAGCTTATTTTAAAATAATATAAAATTATTACATGTATTAAAGTCTAGATAGAAACATGTTAGCAAAAGAAAGAAACAAATGGAACTGATTCAGATAAATCAAGATAAATCAAGAAATATACATTTGTATATTTCTTGAATATATATCTAACTTTTCCTTACTCTAATAGTAAAAATAATGTATAAACATTTTTTTCCTTTATTTATTATCAATCTAAATAGCAGAGACTTAATTAAAAGCTGATGTTGAAACAGGAAGAAGTAAATATATTCAATATGTATTTGCTTTTAGAAATTTAAAAATAAGGCATTTTAGAACTAATTTTCAACAAAAATGAAAAGCCTTTAGTCCCTAAATAAGATGCTGTATGCCAACCTCAATTCATACATTCTGGAAATAAGATGATAATTACCATGATATCTTGAAAGTTAGTCTGTCTTGGCCAGCGCCTTGGCTCACTAGGCTAATCCTCCGCCTTGCGGCGCCGGCACACCGGGTTGTGGTCCCGGTCGGGGCGCCGGATTCTGTCCCGGTGGCCCCTCTTCCAGGCCAGTTCTCTGCTGTGGCCAGGGAGTGCAGTGGAGGATGGCCCACGTGCTTGGGCCCTGCATCAGCATGGGAGACCAGAAGTACCTGGCTCCTGCCATCGGATCAGCACGGTGCGCTGGCCACGGTGGCCATTGGAGGGTGAACCAACGGCAAAAAGGAGGACCTTTTTCTCTGTCTCTCTCTCTCTCACTGTCTACTCTGCCTGTCAAAAATTTAAAAAATTAAAAAAAGAAAAAAGAAAAAAAGAAAGTCTGTCTCAAAAATTGTATATTATACTTTAATTGCATTTGGCTAAAAAATAAACTTGCACTTCCCTCTGGCTATCTTAAATGGTTTGTACATTAATTAATACATTTCCTTCAGGAAAATAAATTCAAGTTATTCTATATATTCCTTGTTTGGAATTATTTTTGCTTTTTAAAAAAGATTTATTTTTATTTATTTGAAAGAGTAACAGAGTGGTAGAGACGAGAGAGAGAGAGAGAGAGAGAGAAAGAGAGAGAGGTCTTCCATCTGCTGATTCACTCCCCAGATGGCCACAATGGCCAGCTATACCGATCTGAAGTCAGGAACCAGGAGCTTCTTCTGGGTCTCCCATGTGAGTGCAGGGACCTAAGGACTTAGGCCATCTTCTGCTGCTTTCCCAGGCCATAGTAGAGAGCTGGATCAGAAGAAGGGCAGCTGGGATTAAACCAGTGCCTATATGGGATGCCAGCGCTTCAGGCTGGGGCTTTAACCTGCTATGCCACAGCGCCGGCTCCGATATTTGCTTTTGAGTATCATGTGCTGAAGGTGGGAGGCAGAGACGAGTCAATACTGCATAATATGTCAATTAATTTGTTCCCTTTCAAATGCAACTGATTAAGAGGAAATTAAATGAATTGATTCTAATGAATATTAACTGATAGTAGTTAATTTGAAAACATTCAATTCTAATTTATTGGACTTCCTGCTGTGATACCTCATCAAGTAACTTAGGTGTGACTGACTTAGCTTCAGAATTTTAATATATGAATTATAGTATTTGAGGGTCAGTAACAATCAAATAGAGTTCAGATCCTTCAGTTATAGTCACACTTGCTATGACAGTGGAATTTCCATATCAAAATTGAAGGCTGCAAGTTTCTAAAGAGGTACCTCACACAAGGACTTGCTATTTTTTTTCCTTTTATGATACTGTTGGTAATTCTGATTATGCTAAAATAAGTTCCAGTTTTTAACGTCTCTCTCAAGTGGATAAATGAACCAGGAGGTAGCTAAGACACCCCATCCCCATACCCATGTTATACACAAATATTTAAGTAAAGACAAACCCTGTCTCTGGACCCCCCTCCCCCCCAAGAGAACATCCACCAAAGCCTTTTTGTTGTTGTTGTTTTTGACAGGCAGAGTGGATAGTGAGAGAGAGAGACAGAGAGAAAGGTCTTCCTTATGCTGTTGGTTCACCCTCCAATGGCCTCCACGGCTGGCGCGCTGCAGCCTGCGCACCGCGCTGATCCAATGCCAGGAGCCAGGTGCTTCTCCTGGTCTCCCATGGGGTGCAGGGCCCAAGCACTTGGGCCATCCTCCACTGCCTTCCCGGGCCACAGCAGAGAGCTGGCCTGGAAGAGGGGCAACCGGGACAGAATCCGGCGCCCTGACCGGGACTAGAACCCGTTGTGCTGGCGCCGCTAGGTGGAGGATTAGCCTATTGAGCCGTGGCGCCGGCCTCACCAAAGCCTTTTGAAGGTGGCAGAGAACTTCCATAGTCATGAATCAGCATCATTTAATTTTGAAAATAGAAGTGGATAAATCCAGGAACCAAGACATCCTTTTGTTTTACTTTTAACAGTGAAATACACAGAATAAACTGAAAGATACCAAGCAGTATTAAGCTCTTCCAGTAGAGATAAAGTCTAGAGACTTTAGGTTCTTCTAAAACTCCAAATAAAAACCTGAAGGCATGATCTAAAATACAATGGCACACTGGAGTATTATGCACATCATTTTGCCTTCATTCTCATTGTTGCTCCAACTGAGTTAACTCTTGCATTTATATTTAGTTATTACCATTAATGCCTGTTATGAATCCAGATCACTCAGTGTGTCATGTATAGAATTAACTTGTTATTAAAGCAGTTTTTAAAATGGCTCATAACTAACAATAATAAAATGAAGTTATCTATGTAATTAGGAAAGAAACTCTTTAATATTTACATATTAAAAGAGTCTAACACACACTTTCTTTCCAATCTGAAAGCTAACCTGAAAAAACATATACTTTCGTATATGTAAATAGATGCATGCATGTATGTGCATTTTATGTAAAACACACAGACACAGAAGATGAGGGAGGGAGGGTGAGAAAGTCAGAGTCAGGGATCCTTTCTTCATGGGCAGGAAGACTTTTTCATCATGTGTGCAAACAGCACAAAGGTTTTCTAGTCTGTTGCAGATGATAAAAATTTAATGCTACCAGTTGTATTCATAATTTTAACAGTACTATTCATTCATTCATTCAAAAAATACAGTTCTCCTCCTCCAGGCACCTGGCATACAGGGTGAATAAGAAAGACACAGCTCTGTCCAAGTGCATGAGAGCTTACATTTAGCTGCTGTTAGCGAATGTGGGTGAAACGGTCATTTTTCCACTTGATTACTGTTTACAGTATGTGCCTATAGTTCCACCAAACTAAGGTCTTTTTGTTTTTTTGTTGAATTCTTTACTTAGTGTAGCATTAAAACCTTGACTATTATGTAAATTAAAGACATGCTATCTCAAAAGTGAAAGAGAGAAGGGGGACAGGGAGAGGGAAAGAAGTTGGGTGGGAGGCAGAGACTTTACATTTACATGTAAAGTGCTTTGAATTATTTGTCCAGGCCCATCTTTTGTTGTAATACTCTCTGAAATACCTGATGCTCCAAGAAAAAGCTACCAACTATCTGAAACAGCCATATTATTGAGCCCATGTGCAGGTGCTTTGAGTAAGGGTCAAGACTCAGCCCAGTTTCCTGCATCAAAATGCCAGACATGTGAGTGAAGCTGTCTTGAGTCTTCCAATATTCAACAGACCCAGCATCAAGTCACTCAGCTCATGGCAGTTGAATTGGAATAATTGTCCTGTCAAACTGCTTAACTTATCGATCATGCAATCAAGACATATACTTAAATGCTATTATCTTAAGCCCTTATGTGTTGGTGTAGTTTTCCATGTAGAGACACACAACAGAAACATAAAGCAATATCTGATTTTGTAAAAAAAAAAAAAAAAAAAAAAAAAAAAAAAAAAAAAAAATTAAAGTAGATAGTACTGACTTTGGAACCAGGAGTTAGGCAGAAGCCAAAACAGTCTCAGGGAGACTTCCGTGGAGGGCAGGAAGGATGGGGAGGAAATTAGTGGCCGGACATGAGGGAATCCAGTTATGTACAGGCAAAACGCTTGGCAGCGATGCAGTAAAGTTAAGCTGGAAAAAAAAAAAGTCTACTGAACTGGTAGACTTGTCTAAGATTTGCAGGTATAATACTGAAAATGGCAAAGTGGTCTCTTTTATCTGCATAGGATAATGTTTGACAGAAAAAAAGATAAGCTAAAAATGAACTGCTAAGAAGAAAAAATTAGAAGAAGCAAGATTTTATATTATTTTCTTCTCTTCAGATTTTCCAGAATACAAAAGATCAAAAAATAAGAAATCGTCTCAGGACAAATAATGTATCCAGATTACTACCAGTCAAGCAGTAAACATCGTTAAAATGTGGTTATTAAGATGCTTTGTTGAGGGTCTCGTGTTGTGGCTCAGCGGGTTAAGCTGTCGCCTGTGACACAGCATCCCTTATGAGTGGTATTTGAGAATCAACGGCTCCACTTCCAATCCAGCTCCCTGCTAATACACCTGGGAAAGCAGAAGCAGGGGGCTCAAGTACTTGGGCCTTGTCACCCACTTGGGAGACCCGGATAGAGTTCTGGGCTCCTGGCGTGGGCCTGGCCCAGCTCCCAGCTGTTGTGACCATTTGGGGAGTGAATCAGTGGATGAAAGATCGATCGATCTCCTCTCTTTCTCCCTCTGCAATCTTGCCTTTCAAATAAATAAATAGTACTTTAAAAAATTATAGCACTTGGGCATAAAGGGATAGTGGCAGTACAAAATGAAATGAGGCTGGCGCCGTGGCTCACTAAGCTAATCCTCCGCCTTGCGGCGCCGGCACACCAGGTTCTAGTCCCGGTTGGGGTGCCAGATTCTGTGCCGATTGCCCCTCTTCCAGGCCAGCTCTCTGCTGTGGCCAGGGAGTGCAGTGGAGGATGGCCCAAGTGCTTGGGCCCTGCACCCCATGGGAGACCAGGAGAAGTACCTGGCTCCTGACTTCGGATCAGCGCGGTGCGCTGGCCGCAGTGCACTGGCTGCGGCGGCCCTTGGAGGGTGAACCAATGGCAACGGCAAAGGAAGACCTTTCTCTGTCTCTCACTGTCCACTCTGCCTGTAAAAAAAAAAAAAAAAAAAAAAGAAAGAAAGAAATGAGATCCATGAGTCTCAGCCTGCTGGAGCACATGAAGCAGCCTGAGAGAGCCGCTGTTCGAGAACAGGCCACTTGTCACTGAGTGACTACAGAGCAGTGCTCTACAGATAGTCTACCACAAGACACTGGTTCTCTGGATGAAACAGGTGTTTCAGAAAGTTAAAATGTGTTATATCACTTATCATCAGGGAGATGTAAAGCAAAACCACAATGAGATATCATCTCACACCTGTTAGGATGGGCATTATTTTTAAAATATCGAGGAGCCAGCAGTGTCGCATAGTGGGTAAAGCTGCCGCCTGCAGTGCCGGCATCCCATACGGGAGCCAGTTTGAATCCTGGCTGCTCCACTTACAATCCAGCTCTCCATCATGGTCTGGGAAAGCAGTAGAAGATGTTCCAAGTCATTGGGCCCCTGCATCCATGTGGGAGACCCAGAAAAAGCTCCTGGCTCGGGATCAGCACAGCTCTGTCCATTGCAGCCATCTGGGGAGTGAACCAGGGGAGGGAAGACCAATCTCTCTGCCTCTGCCTCTCTGTAACTGTGTCTTTCAAGTGAATAAATAAATCTTAAAAAAATTGAGAAAATAACAAGTAACAGCAGCAAACATAGAGAGAAACTGGGACACTTAGGCATTATTGGTGGGAATGTAGAATAGTACAGCTGTCATAGAAAAGTTAAAAATAGAACTACCATATGGCCCTGTGAGCCTACCTCTGGGTATTTAAGCAAAATACTTACAAGCAGAATCTGGAAGGGATATCTGCACTTCTACATGTATTGCTGTACTATCCACAGTTGCCAAATGATTAGTGAAGGAAGCTAATCACAGCACAGACACTTCATGACTCCACATAAATGAGCTATCTAGAGTGGTCAAACCCAAAGAAGCAGCAAGCAGAATGGAGGTTACCAAGGACTGTGGGGTTAGGGATCGGGAAGCAACGAGTTATAGTCATGCAAGCTGAGAAAGTTCTAGACATTTGCTGTATAACAATATGTATACACTTATCAGAACTATATAGTTAAAGTTCATCTGAGAGGATAGATATTATGTTTTTTATAAAAATAAAGTAATAAAAGTAACATTTTTAAAGCACAAAGTGCAGCAAATTCAAAATACTTTTTTTTTTTTTTTTTTTTTTTTTTTTTTTTTTTTTTTTTTATGACAGGCAGAGTGGACAGTGAGAGAGAGAGACAGAGAGAAAGGTCTTCCTTTTGCCGTTGGTTCACCCTCCAATGGCCGCCGCGGCTGGCGCGCTGCGGCCGGCGCACCGCGCTGATCCGATGGCAGGAGCCAGGAGCCAGGTGCTTTTCCTGGTCTCCCATGGGGTGCAGGGCCCAAGCACCTGGGCCATCCTCCACTGCACTCCCTGGCCACAGCAGAGGGCTGGCCTGGAAGAGGGGCAACCGGGACAGAATCCGGCACCCCGACCGGGACTAGAACCCGGTGTGCCGGCGCCGCTAGGCGGAGGATTAGCCTAGTGAGCCGCGGCGCCGGCCCGCAAATTCAAAATACTTTAAAATAATCTAGGAGAGTTCATCTAAGAGAGACCATGTTTTCAATTAGTTTAAGTATTTTTTAAATAAGTAGATGAGTTAAGCGTTAAATGAGTAATCAAACAATTGAAAGATAAGTCTGTTTGAATAAACCCATCTGTATATTAATATCTGTGTTTACTTTCATGAACAGGAATATAATTCCACACTATTACACAGGTGAGAAAATTTATGCAAGCTTGTGTTGACAGGTGGGTAGGTTGCTAATGGTAACTCAAAGAGTCAAAAATGGAATGCAATGACAAGTTGGGCCAGGCACTAAGCCTAGTCGTTAAGATGCCTAGATTACATATGTGAGTACCTGGGTCCAATATCCAGCGCCAGCCCCTGACTCCTGCTTCCTGTGAATGCTGATTCCGGGAGGCAGAGGTGATGACTCAAGTAATTGCATTCCTGCCATCCATGTGGGAGACATGGTTTGAGCTTATGGCTCCTGGCTTCAGCTTCAGTCACTGTAGACATTTGGGAAGTGAACCATTGTATGAGAGGGCTCTCCCTCTGCTCTCTCTCCTTCTCCCTTTATCTTATCTATCTCTCTGTCTCTCAAAAAAAGAGAGATAAGTTTATTTTGGTACAAAAAATGTATTTGAAAACTGTGCATCTGAGAAGTCTTCAAAAATTCATAGCAAATGTGTAACATGAAAACACTATGCATGGATTTCAAAATTTCTTTGCATCAAATAAAACTTAATCTTTTAATTCTATTTTTCCACAAACTTTTTGAAGTACTCTCATACATGTTCCTTTTTCTGCCATGCTCCATCACATATGCTGGGTCATTGCCATAAGAACTGTCTTTTTAAAATTATCATCGAGAGTTACCAATCATCATTGGCACCGATTTATCGTCTCTCTTTCTTCCTCTCTCATACATACTGACACATATAACTGAGATGGGCAAGAGTACCGAGAGCTGAAGAGCAGAATACTTGGGTTAGTTAAATCTTTGAACCTAATATAAAAATCAGCATGGGTATGGAAAACCATACTAGGTAGGAGTAAGGAGAAAGAACATTTTTGGCAATGGAAGATTCATGAATATATATATATATATATGGGTCTCTGAAAATGTATAACATACTGAATACACATGAGATGCACTGGCTACCCTTGTGAGAGATACAAGTAACACTATTCCTTCAAACAATGTTCTCTATACACTGTCTTGTTTCCCTAAAATCCGATATTTTTAAGATAATCAATGCAGTTTTCATAGTGCTTGCTTCTGAAGTTATGTCAGGAGGAGGTGAACGCGTGCTTTGCAAGCAAGCTTCAAAGAAGCACACAAAGTGGCAGGAATATTTTTCTCTTGATTATTCAATTCCAACCCTGATCTTTTGCATTTCTTGGACGCAACTTCTTGAATCCTCTCCCTGGGGGCCAAACTGATGATTTTACATCTCCATATCATCTCTCTCCTTGCTGGCTCCCAAAATACCATTGTTAGATCTGCATTGTGGCCATGTAATGAGGTCACTGGAGCTGAAAGAGCCAGTGTGGCTGCTTCTGCTTGCTTCAGGTAATATTAGAAGTAAAGATCCCATTGCCCCTGCTTTGAGACAGAGAAGTCTGAGACAACTCAAACCACTGGCTTTTCTCATTCAAGTAAGATACTTTAATTTTTTCTGGTAATATAGTAAACTGGCACACTGTGTTCAAATTAGAGTATTTTGTTGGAATAATAGTAAGATCCCATGCTATAAATAATCAAGAATTGCCTATCCATGGTATTTGTTGATTGCTGTGTTTTTATTTTTAACGTATCTGTAGTGGACTGCTGCTAATGCTTACTTAGAGAACTGTCCAACCCTGCTTGGTTAATGCTTCCTCAAACAGGCAGTCTTTTAGCAAGAGTGTAGCATAGTACTTAGGAGCCCAGACTTGAATCAGACAGACTAGAATTAGGCACCATACAAATTTTTGACCTTGGACAAATTTCCTTTCACTTTGCTCCTGTTTCTTCTTGTGTAAGATGAGGATAATAGTAGGACCTACATTCTATGGCTATTTCAGAGTTAACATGTGTACTCTGTATAAATCATTTTGAACAGCACCTAACACACAGCAAATGTTCAATAAATCTTAACTCTGATATTAATTTTCCCTACCCTTATGAGAAAGCATTTTGCCACTGAGTTGAAAGTTCCACAAAGAACAAAATACAAGGCATGAATAATAGATGCATATTAACAGAGGTAATACAGAACTTCTCTCCAGCTTGGACAGTTTGATTTCCTCCTGGAAAGCCTGAAAGGACTGTTATCTGTTGATTTGCAAATAGGTTATGAATACACAGATTTTTCTGAATCACTACATTTAAAGTTTTCATATACATAAACTGTTTGGCCTCTTTCCTAGAAAAAATGGGCACTCTCTTGGGGTGAACTGGTGATTCCCAGATGCAGCCAAAGAGCTCAATGCAGCTGTTATCTCCTGTGGACCTGCCAAAATGGGCTCTATCTTTTGAAACAGGAAGGAATCCAGGGAGGGAAGTGGAGAGCTGAATGTCACGAGTTAGCAAAGGCTTCCTTGAACTTACATCATATTTAATTGTATCAAACGCTGTTTATTATGTGGTTAGATTTGTGGTGCTTCTTGGAGGAAGGAACAAGAAGCAAAATTACTGGCATCTAAAACAAAACCAGAAATCTCTGTTCATTTGGGACCTCAAATTAGACTTGAGTCATGGGATTGTCAAGTTGCTCATGCTGGAGTCAGCTGGGCTGGCTGGCTCCTTATAGCACAATACACACATTCTTATTTAATCTTATTGTTTCATAGGAAACATTGGGGGAAAGACATTCTCAGAAAGCAAGATTTGGTAAACATTAAAATGCCATTTTAGCTTCAAGTCTCAACATTATAGTAGGAGTTTTTCTGCATGTTTAAAGGCTGTCTGTTGACTTTATGGAAAATTTGGCAGTAATTCTTCTATAAAAGCCTTGATGTATTCACGCAAGACTCCTGGCTACAAGGACCACATGTGCTCTAAGAACCAAAAATGCTCTCCACAGTGTTTGTCACTTTACATTTAGGAAATCACTGAGAAAATAGGAAGAGGAGGAATCAACATTGATATTTTTCATTCTTTTTAGAAAACCGTCGGGCTTGGGGAAATTTGTGGTATTCAACGTATAGGTCTTAATTTATGGTGTATGCATTAGTGCTATCGCATCCATGCATGTGGACTTGGCTTCAGAATATTTGATCTTTACTTCACTATGCCACCTTCTCCCTGTTGGGCCTGAGGTTAGTCACACAATCCCTCTGAATATCATTGTCAAACATGGAAAAGCAACATTTGTCTCACAACTTCAGATGCTTCGTGAGCACATTCTGGGAGTAATGTCTCGTGTGCTGGGATGAAGGAGCCACAGACCTTGTACCTACGAGCTCACAGTTTAGCACCCTCAGA
This sequence comes from Oryctolagus cuniculus, assembly GCF_964237555.1. Taxonomy (NCBI): domain Eukaryota; kingdom Metazoa; phylum Chordata; class Mammalia; order Lagomorpha; family Leporidae; genus Oryctolagus; species Oryctolagus cuniculus. The sequence goes on along the minus strand of NC_091439.1, from coordinate 80,950,665 downwards.
ATGTGAATGAAAGCAGAGAGATGCTTCAGACGATCAGTATTAACTGGTTTCCATTCAGGAGTGTTTTGCAGCTCTGTTGTTTATTTTGGTGAGGTGTTAGTCAATGGAAGATTGACTATGCATTGATTGGTAGGCAGGGCTTTTAAAAAACCTTTCTCGATGCCTTTCAGTTTCCAATATGTTATGTAAATTTTTTGTCTTTTTTTTAACTTTTATTTAATGAATATAAATTTCCAAAGTACAGCTTATGGATTACAATGGCTCCCCCCCCCCCATATCGTCCCTCCCACCCACAACCCTGCCCTTTCCCACTCCCTCTCCCCTTCCATTCACATCAAGATTCATTTTCGATTCTCTTTATATACAGAAGATCAGTTTAGCATACATTAAGTAAAGATTTCAACAGTTTGCACCCACACAAACATAAAGTGAAAAATACTGTTTGAGTACTAGTTATAGCATTAAATCTCAAGGTACAGCACACTAAAGACAGAGATCCTACATGAGGAGTAAGTGCACAGTGACTCCTATTGTTGACTTAACAAATTGACACTCTTGTTTATGGCATCAGTAATCACCCTAGACTCTTGTCATGAGCTGCCAAGGCTATGGAAGCCCCCTGAGTTCACCGACTCTGATCATATTTAGACAAGGTCATAGTCAAAGTGGAAGTTCTCTCTTCCCTTCAGAGAAAGGTACCTCCTTCTTTGATGACCCGTTCTTTCTATGAGAGTTGTTCAAGGACAGAAAAGAAAACCTCTGGATTTTGGTAGTTGCTGTGGATGGAGCTATTTAAACAGGAGCTACAAAGTCATCTGGCACTGAGTGTGCCAACTGGATTCATGGCTTTGAAGATAACCGTGAAGGGATGACACGTGAGCTGAGGCTGCCCTCTCCAGCTTTTTTATTGTATCATGACCATATCACATGACCATGTCTGATCCTGGAAGAACCCTTCCATCTATTCAGTGGAAGTAGAATGAGAGAGGAAAATCTTCAAATTAATGGCAAAGTTCAAAAGCTTCAAACCAAAAGAATGATATAAAGCCCAAATAGGTAAAACCCTTGTATTTCCTTCTATGTATTCACTATTTCTACTCACTTTTAGATTAGAAAAGGATATATACTTTGAGCTGTGATGGAAGAGGAAGAAAGGAAGTAAAAGAGACAGACCTGTTGAGACTCTCAGTGTGGATACCTGTTAGCTTAATCCTCTCAGACTAGGTAATCAGGCAAGCAAGTGGTAGGATTCCCCACCCCATCCCAGCATGTTGCAGAATCTGTATAATATGGGGCTCCCATGAAAGAGCAGTTTAACCTTCATGTTCCCCAAAGGAGGACACTGAAGTAAACTGAAACTACAGATGGTTTGTTATGTGGGTGCATAAGAGAGAAAATTAATAGACTGAGGGCTAGAGGCCAGAAAGATCAGGGACATCATTAAAGAGATAGAAGTATGCAGAGGTCATTTCTCTGGAGGAAATACTTCCATTGCAGTGGATGTCAACATGGACTGGGCATTAAAGTGCAGCACACTCCTTGGAACATAATACCCAATCTGGAGACAAAGAGGGGGAGGGGAAGACCCTATTTCAACTGTTTGCAAACCTAAAAATGACTAAGTATTGCTTGAATCAGGTTTTTGTTACCAAGATAGGAATTTGGAACTCAGATTAATATGAATTATATAAAAATATAGCCATATTTTATCTTGCACTGAGTTTATAGTCTGATAAATTGAACTCTACAGTTCATTCCAACCCCGAATGCCAAGAGTTACAGTCTGAGCAAATATAAGCTTCCTGGTAATACTTGTACTTTCTAAATGCCATTATTATTTGACTCTTGTTTTTTAATGTTTTGTTTGTTTGTGTCTTTCATTATATGCTCCTTTTAAATTATTTTTTGAAAGTACAATAAATAAAAACATGTTTGGACACTGAACTCAGAAATTCTCACTGATTAGACAGAATTTTGAAGTTGTTTTTAACATTAAAAAAAACCTTTAAAATAATTTTAAATTGAAAATCAATATGTATTATCAACATATGTTCATTTTTCCAACATTTGATATTGGATGTACCCCCTCACACAGGCTCTGTGCACTCATGGCATCCCTTGTTGTTGGCTAGCAAACCTAGATTTTTCTCCTCTTATAAGATTACTATGCAAAGAAATGAAAAGATCAAAGAGATCTTAACATTGAGCTCACAGGGAAAAACTCACTTCCCCACCTACAGCAGCAACAGCAGGAATGAGAACATCTGCCTGCAGGACCCAAAGGCTGTATGAAAACACATTCTGAATGTGAAATGGGATAAGGAAGCCCACTGTTGCCTGGCTGTCACTCTAAGGGACAACAGGGAGGTACAGGTTGTGCGCCTGATGAGGTTGGGTGGCAAACTTGAATCATCCCCACCGCCCAAATGTGCATACAAAATGTGGACTGTCTGCCAAGATCAGGACTGCAAGACAAATCGTTGTATATAAACATGCTAACATACAAATGGAGGATTAAAAACTCATTAAGATGTTGTGAGCAGGATAAAGAGGGGAGGCTGGAGCAGAAGGAAAAACCATGACTGGCACATGTGTCTCTTGCTAATGACCTTTGTTTAATCAGCACTCCATAATGCAGAGCACACCCGAGCTGCTAGAAGCAACACTTCATTTCTTTTGCAAGAGCCTGCACAAAATCTCCACTTTCCCCCACCCTGAGCGCTCTCCTCTCTAACAGGAGTGGCCCTTTTACCTGGTGTGGCTGCAGCCTCAAGGAGGTAGCAGCTCTGTTGGCCCCTTTCCTGTGTTGCCACTTGTCAAGTCTCACCGTCCTGGTGTCTACTAGGAACACTAGAAAATAAATATGGAGGCTCCTTTCCTTAATATGTCACTGTGCTTCAAAACAACTCATTCTTTTGACAGAATTAAAGGGTGGGATATTGAGAGAATGACATGACCTTGCTCTATTTGTCTCAGTAAGAGTTTGAAAAGATGAATGGGCACTGCTTGGCCCCTTTGTGGCATTGCATGGGTGTCCTCGTCCCTTCCCCTCACTCACTCCACCTCCAGACCAGGATCTATGGCTGCGCAGTGCAACATGTCCTCAGGAGCCAGGAAGGCTACCAATTAACAGCAAAAGAACCTCGACAAATGCTGCGATCTCTGAGTCCTTGTCCAGTGTTCTTTTCCCAGTTCACAAGGGTTCTGGCTCTTCGCTCACCCCACATTCCTACCCCAGGCTCAAACCCCAAATCCCAGCAGAACTGCAGATGCAAACAGGGACTCTGGAGCAGCTTGCTTAACAGTTGTCAAATTCCAATGGAAAGATCATAGTTGCCCCATTTATGGATAGAGGGTTTTGCAAAATGATCTCTCAGAGTTCCTGGAATATTAACAGCAGCCAGAAGCAAAGCAAAATGTCAGCATTAATTTGATAGGTTTTTTTGTTGAATGCAGAATGGTTCATTAAAACCTTAAACAGGTGGCAGGTTTGGCAGCCCACTGTGTGTATGCTGTGGACAGATTTATTATGCCTTTCAATTTAAAATATTTATGCAGAAACAGACTCGGTGAGATAAATTATCTTGTTCACATGAGCATTCTATTCAAGGCTGCTATGATAACTGCCATATCAGCCAAATTATGCAATGAAAATTCACCATCGATTTTGTAATCACCATCAATTATTTATAACTTAGAAACTCTTTTCCTTACTTCTCCATTTTAATTTTGGAATCTTCCAGGCAGCTTTCACTGAAAGGTGGGGGACACACCCTACAATGGGGACTATATACAGCATGTCACCCCAGGTGCTTAGACTCGGGTAGGAGTCATATATGCATTTCAAACAAGCATAATTACAACCGACTAGCTTGGCTCTAACCATCCTGCTGGAGGATTTGGGGAAGATAGGAGCATTTACACATTAGAAGCATGTACAAACATGAGGGCAGCCTTGCTTTGTTAAATGAAGTGAGCCACAAGCCAGCTGGAGCCCAACACAATGTCAGGTGAAGTGAGGGGCACACTTCAGTTACAATGAATCCTTATCCAAGTGCCATGACTTTGGAGGTTCAGAGTAATCACCATTCCAGGAACTGGAACTTTCTACAGGTGGTACCTACCATCTTGGAAAGGCTGGTCCTAGTGCCTTTGAGTATCATAGGAATACTTTTGCTAGAAGGGCACCCAGAAATGGTCATCTCAAATCCCTGCCTCTCACAGAACCTTTCGAAGATGTTTTAGCCATTGCAGTGTCCGAGTTGTCACACGCATTAATCAATGCAGCATCCTGCCATCCTGTCGGCTGCTCTCCTGTCATTCTGACCTGCGAATGCCACTTCCCACAGCTGCAGGAATCATGCTGACTCTCCCTATCAGCTCACTATCCTATAGGAAACATTCAGAGGGGACCAGAAAGGTGTGCGATATATCTCGCATTCTTATTTGGACTCCTGCCTAACTCCCAGTCGGGTAACCCTTGACTATGCAAGTATTCACCAGTGTCTTAGCTGAGGGCCTCAGGGACATGTGCACCATGATTTTTCCAACTAAGTCTCATTTCTTTAATCGCCCTCACCCTTCTGTTAATGCAGTCTTCTGGCTGTCACACTCACTAAGGAAAAAGCTCACCAACCTTTACTTACTTTTCTCCTATCAGACTTACTCTCTCCTCCTCCAATGCAAATCACATTGCACATCTTTCTTCAAAAGACTGCCCAACAATAAGCTCCATGAAGGCCCTTCAGCTTAACTCTCCAACTAAAAATGGCCTGGCTGTTCTCTTAGCACCCATGAATAGATATACACAACTATAATTCGCGGGTACATTTATTTGCAGCTAATTTTTGAATTTGTTTTGTTTGTATCACCTTTCAGGTCATTTCAAGGTGGTTATTAGAGTCAGGGCATGTGAAAAATTAGTACAGAATTTATAGGATTAATAGTGATATCATTCATATTGCAATATTATTCAGATTGGTACCTCCTTACAGGAAAATGAAAGGTGCCATTAACTCACTGACTGTCACTATCTGTCACTATCAGAAGAACTTGGAAGTTCAATGGCATAGGACTTGAAGTCAAAAAGATCAGTACTAATCCTTGCTGCCTCTGGGCACTCTTGCAGTATGATCATAACTCACTTGTCCTGGAAGTAGTTCACTTTCTTTATCTATGAAGTATACAAAACAACATTTGCTGTGGAACAGCCAAGGGTGGTTGACTCAGTTCAAGGAAATTTGTGTTTATTTACTAAAGTATGAAGTCTCAATGGTGATTCAATACTCGTGTCATTGTTGCCACCCTCTATCAGAGATTTTGTATAATTCTTGGATAGATGATAAAATGACACAAGTCATATAAATTCATATCATCTCCTTTAAAAGATGAGTGCACTTTAGAAAGTGGGAGGTAAATAGTCTGAGTTTAATGGTAAAAGGGTCTGTTCAGCAAGACTGGTTGAATTTGCCAGCACCAGTCCTTTTTAATTAGGCTGGCAGTAAAGAGAAATAAACACCACTGCTTTTGCTATAGCAGTGGTTCTCTACATCTAACCACTGGTTCTGCAGCATCAGTAGCATCCAGAAGAGCTGTTAGACTCACAGAGTGTTAGGTCCACAGACCTATTGAGTCAGCCTTCCAGGGGGTTCTGAAGAATGTTAGTAATTGAGAAGCACACACCCAGATCAGTAGACTGAGTTTCATTCCTGGATTCCACTAAAACAGTGAGGAAGCCTAGAGCCCAGGAGAGAAGACACCATGAGACTCCATGCAATATGAGCAACACTAAGTTGTCTTAGATTTTCCATTAGTGCAGATTTCTTATGATGTTATTATTTCCACTAAATATGACCTGTACAACAAAATGCTATTTTCATAAACCTTTGAAGATTTTTTTAAAAATAAAAGTAATTTCACGAGTTTCATAAAAAGTGCTTTGCCAAACCAGGAAAACAGATATGGGGGTTCTAAACACATGGTCCCTGGAATAACAAGGGAAAACGCTCTTTATGTGAGCAAGTACACCAGCCAGAATTTAGCCATCAACCCTCAGAGTAACTGCAGGAAAGCCATCCTCTCAGTGCTCAGATGTGCCAGCTGGTGACGTGAGAGAGAAAAGCTCTTTTCTGTCCACTTATGTCTAAATTGAAGACTTCTTTCTTTTCTCTTTCAGTCACTTTGTGAAAAGTGCACTCACAGAACAGAAGTCATGTAAGAAAAGCTAGAGAAGATACCTGATTGAGAAGCAGAGAAAGGAAAGCAAGTACACAGAAGTTTTATTCTCCCTGCCAGGAAGTGGTTGAAATAGAAATCACTGAAAGCTGGAAGGAAAGAAGGAAGAAGGAAGAAAGGAAGAAAGGAAAGAAAGAAGGAAAGAAGGAATGAAGGAAAGAAAATAAATGAAAAGAAAAGGAAAGGGAAGAAAAAGAAATAAAAGAAAATCCAGTTGTGAAAGAATATATGAGGATATTGAGTTTTAAGAAGAATACAATAAACTATGTTTACAATAAATTATGTTTACTATGTTTACAATAAACTATGTTTACCTTACTGCCTGTAAGCTGAATGGGGCTGCTCTGGGGGTTAAGTGCCAGTATGGGAGGGGGCAGAGAACTGCCCCGGGTAGTGCAGCACAAGTGCAGAGCTGCCACTGGGACTCTGAGTCCAGGTCACTGAAGGGAGGCAATGACATGAACAAAGGGAAGGGCTAGATAGAGCACCATGGCCACAGACTGAGGATTTGTGTGTAAGTGCAGCTTTATCCTTAAGCAGCCAGCATTGTGGCTCAGAGGGTTGAGTTTCCCCTTGTAACACCAGCATCCCATATAAGTGCTGGTTCAAGTCCCAGCTGCTCCACTTCCCATTCAGCTCCCTGCTAATGCACCCAGGAAAGCAGTGGAAGATGACCCCAGTGCTCGGGCCCCTGCCACCACATGGGAAAACCAAGTGGAGTTCCAGGATCCTAACTTTGACTTGGCCCAGTCCTGGCCATTGCAGCCATCGGTGGAGTGAACAAGCAGATAGAAGAGTGCGCGCTCTCTCTCTTTCCATCTCTATAACTCTCTCAAATAAATTTATAAAAACTATTTTTTCTTATTAAAAAGCAAATCATTTCTTAAGCTTGATCTATCAAACCCATGCCACACTCACTGGTTCACTTTGTAAAGGTGAAACTTAAATCCCAGAAGTTCAGAAAGAAGAGATGAGGTGAATGTCTATGAAAAAGCCCAGGACCCTCAGAGAAAGAATACATAAACTCCATGCATTACTAAAGATAGCCTGTTATTGTATCATAGGGCTGTAGAATATCAAACTAGCAGACATAAAGAAAAGAGTTATGCAGCAGGGTAGAGCTTTAAGTACAAGAAGAAGGGCAAACAGCCTTTGAGAATGTGAGAATTCAGTAGTTTCCATTTCTTCATTGCAAATGTTTTCAAATAAAGGTTTCCCCAATCTTCATTCTCACTGACACTCAGCATCTAAATTTTCCTCACCATAAAGTAATCCACAGAGCCAGTTTCTTCCAGGACCATCACAGCCCAATGGGAGCCAGGTGCTTGCCTCTTTCTGCTTGGCATCGCGACTCACAGTTACAACAGATGGGTGGCCAAGTTTTGCCTGCTGATGCTAAGCCATGGTCAAGCTGGCAAAGGGAATGATTCAGCCTTCACTCAAATGCCAAGACCAGCCTGGGAAACTCCACCCAAAGGTGGCATGGGTGGCTGGGTAGAGAGAGGATGTTCAAGTAGTCATTTCTGTCAGTGTCTCCCCTGTGACTTCCATATATGTGCTATGCATTGACAGGAGCAAAGTGAACATGTCCCAGAGCATGAGAAACTGTTTACACAGTCCCCAAAGGAAGGCTGAACTACATGGGAGCACAGGGGGCTTTAGCCACAATTCAGTGACCTCAATTGGCCACACTATGAGTTAATCAAGCAACCCTTCTCCCTACCTCATTCCAGCTCACTCAGAGCTCTCCCCTGTGTTCTCTATGTTCGTGCTAAGCATTTTTAAGAAAAATTTCAACAATATGGTTTTGGAACCAATTTTACACACACACACACAAAATGCCTCAAAATAACAGCAGAATTGCTCCAATGTGCAAAGTGTTCTAATCCTGTTTCCTCCTTAGGAATCAATAACTGCGCTGTGTTCCTGCTAAAAGCAATCATCTTTTCATATGTTGAAGTTTCAGTCCACAGCCTGGGGTCCAAAGAGACAGAGGACACGGGAGAGGATGGTTAACTCAGCTCCTCAAGTGGAGAAAAAGCCCCTGCTTACTTCAGACTGCAGTTCTCTGGAGGGTTCCTGGCACCTGCTCTCGCAGTTTCCTGTGTGTGTCCAGGGTATATTTGTAGCACTTTCTGCTTTTCAGTGCAGGCATCAGCAGGCATCTGTTTTTATAGGCAGACCAGGCCTTCAATTCTAATTTCCTAACCTCAGAAGTCACGGTCAGAAAAGTTCTAGAGAAAGCTTTGCTCTTAGTCACATAAATACACTGGACCTGGAAAAAATGTTTTTGGAGACTCCAGAAAAGAAAGATGTGTATTTTAAAAAGAACTAGAATCAAGGCCGGCAAGTGCCGGCATCCCATATGGGTGCCAGTTCTAATCCTGGCTGCTCCTCTTCTGATCCAGCTCTCTCCTATGGCCTGGGAAAGCAGTAGAAGATGGCCCAAGTCTTTGGGTCCCTGCACCCGTGTGGGAGACCCGGAAGATGCTCCTGGCTCCTCGCTTTGCATCAGCGCAGTTCTGGCTGTTGCGGCCATCTGGGGAGTGAACCATTGGATGGAAGACTTTCTCTCTCTCTCTCTCTCTCTCTCTCTCTCTCTCTCTCGTCTCTAGCTCTCTCTGTAACTCTTTCAAATGAATTTATAAATTTATAAATAAATAAATAAAATAAATCTTAAAAAAAAGAACTAGAAGCCCTGTAATCACAGCTTCAACACAAAAGGCTGCAGCAAAAGCCTTTATACACAAAGGGTTTTCAAAACATTTGGGAAGAATATGCAATATGAAAGATTCTCTATGGATCTCAAAATATTTTGTGCTGAAATAAATATATCTTTTAATTTTATTTTTTTCTGTGAACTTTCTGAAATATTCTTGTATACCTTCCAACCTCCAACCTCCTTATTTATAAGCTTTGTTGAATCTTTTCTATGATCTCATTTTTATTAGTAAATGTGCATCCCTTTTTAAATTTTTAAATTTATTTATATTTTTCCTTTTTCAATTTGAAATGCAGAGAGACAGAGGGAGATATTCCATCTACTAGTTCACTCCCGAATTCCTGCAACAGCGAAGGCTGGGCCAGCTTAAACAGGAGCCAGGAACTCAACCTCTGTTTCCCATGTGAGAGGCACAGAGCCAAGCACTTGAGTTCTTCATTACCTGCTTCCTCCCAGGCTATGCATTAGCAGGAAGCTGGAATCAGAAGCAAGGTTAGGATTCAAACCCAGACACTCTGACATGAGATGCAGATGTATCAAGCAAAATGTTTTAGCACCTGTGCTCAATGTCTACGCCAACTCACATAGTGTTTGCTCATATTTTCATTCGACAAATATTCATCTCACACCTACTTTGAGACAAGTTACTGGACTATGGAAGCTTAAAGGTTAGTTTTTATTTTTGGAAGGAAAAATGCCATTAAAATAACACCTGTAATAGATCTATGAACAAAATATAGAGGAAACACAGAAGAGAGACCAGGTAATGATTGCTAGAGAATGCAGAGAGGCTTAGAAAAAGCAATACTTCATAGGGAGGCTTTGCCCAGAACAACTCAAGGTAAGTGCAGGCTACAGGGACTAACTAGTGCAAAGGCACTGAGGAATAAAAGAAAAATATATTCCCCAGATAAACTGAGTTCAGTGTTAATAAGCACATGTACATTGTATCTTGTGAGAATATCCTACACAGAGGTCCAATAAGGAAGGGCTCTGTGTGTCATACGAAGTAATGTGGATTCTATCTTGTAGGACAGTAGTTCTTAACTAGATTTGTCCACTAGAATGACTTAGAGATTGCTTTACTAAACATTCACCCGGGCCCCAACAAGAGATGCCAATTTTGTAATTCTTAGGGCAGACGTTCATCTTCAACATCTACCATGCACCTGCCTGTTTAAGAACTGCTTTCAGCTCTTAAGGGACCTCTGAGAGATTCAGAGCCGGAGAAACCCATCATCAGCTGGACTCTTGGTAGGTCCTTTTGTGGGCGATGTGAAGAACCTATTGCAGGCGATGAAAGTGTAATGAGTGGTTTAAGAGGCAAGGCAAACTCTTGGGCAAGGACAAATGAGGTCCTAAGTTGGACTATGGTAGGAGACAAGGCAAGTGAGTCAGAGAAAAACCAGAGTAAGTACATGACAAAGAACTGGTGACTTAAAAGTGCACCCCTTCTGCCCTTTCTGGTTTGCTGTCACCATTCTCCAAGAAAAGAAATATGGGGAGAAGACAGGGGAAAGAAGAAAGTTCAAGTTCTCGTCTGCTTAGCTGACTGAGTTCAATGTGTAAATTACATACGAGACTGAGACTTTTTAATTTATATGCCCCAGAGCTTTCTCCTCTGTTTGAAGTATTGGTAATTTGGAAGTAGATTCATTTGATTTGGCTCTCACAGCACTTGCACAGTTCCACACTCCATGGGCAGGTTTCAAGCCTAACCATCTATGTCAGGTACATGGCAGACATAATCACTGTATCTTCCCCTAAAGGCTGTGAGGATATAAGGAGTCAGCCTCAGAGAATGTCCCCCATCTCCCAATCATCTTCCTTCTTTTTGCTGGTACTACCAGGTACTATGGTCTATGTTCAAATTCTTTATGGAGCTACACAAGCTTGGCAGTTTATTGGATAAGGTGTGTTATATAACATCGAAGTAGGAAAAATTGACTCCCACTAACATTCCTCTCTACAGTTCATACCTCTTCTTACCTCCTGCCACTTTTATTTCCTCCTCTGGAGGGTCAGCACCCTGGGGACCCATATCAAAGTGCCCATAAGAGGATGCTGACACATTTTCCTCCACAAGTGGAGAATCTCATTCGCCAACATGCTGGGTTATTTTCCCTGAATTGCTGCAAATACCAATACCATGCATTGTGGTTTTCTTTACAACATCTTTGGTGTCATTCAATTATTTTTCTATAACTGTTTTCTGTGACCAGCTCTGTCCTGTAGAATGTAGAATTACATGCATTGAAACTTCACAAGCTTCATATAGAAGCCTGTGTTATATATGTTCGAAAGTTCATGGTCAATGCAGTTCACCTATTTGCCTTTTTATTTAGATTTATATACACACATATATTTCAAACTATATATATTAAACATACATGGGACCTTCAAAAATTCATGGAAGGTACTTATTATGGGGGAAAACTGTATATGGAATTCAAAACATTTTACACCAAATATAAACATCTTTTAGATCCATTTTACCAGAGAACGTTTTGAGGTACCCTTGCAATACACATACATAGACATCTACTTTTATTGATGTTCTTTTTCTTTTTAACAGTGCTTCCTATCAAACAAGTCTCTGTACTTCTCTTCCGAACTTCCTGCTTCCCCTATGTCTAGCAAAATATAAAGTATGACTGCCCCAGAGAGATTAGAATGGGCCTATTTACCTGCTGTTATTGCCTACTTTCCAAATAATGTGTGCCATGAATTTTTAACTAGCTGGGCTGCCATAATATGTTGAATGTGTGACCATGAAACTGAAATCAGCCCCACAGAGTGATGCATAGTGCGATTGGTAGCACACTTCTTCAATTAAGTAAAGTCATGTGTGTGTTTGTCTCCAGACAACTTGACTCAGAAGCGAAGACTGAATTTTGAGACGTGTTCCCTATGCACCAATGTAACAGGTGGGTTTTCAAAACTCAGTGTTCCAGAATTTTGTTTACCTTATCATGAATAGAGTGTGATCACTTGCAGCCTTCAATTCGCCTCAGGCCAGACCTCTCACCCCTTGTTACCCCACGAGCTTCACAGCTGACCTCTTTGCTTTGCTGTTTTCTGTCCCCTCTTTTCTCCAAAACTGGAGCCAGAGAAATCCTTCTGAGTGCAAAGCCTACCATTTTAATTTACAGTTAAAACCCTTCTACCAATCCCCATTGCTCTTTGGATCAAACCCCTACTCCCTCAGGTGGATTGGATCATCACACCCATCAGGAAAGATCACCTTCCTCCACAGGTAACTTTATCTCCTGAGCTTCCCATCTTAAACTCAGACAAAACAATGTACTGGAAATTCCAGACTCTTTGCAAGGACAACCAATCCTCCTCCCTTTCTGGCCAACTCCTTATATTTCTTCTCTCAAAAAAAAAAAAAAAAAAAAAAAAAAAAAAGAGCCTTTTTTTTTTCTATGAAGATGCCATTAGCCTCTTCTATGTTCTACTCTAGCAACCTGTACTTGTCTGCTTCTATATAGCATTTTGAAAATGCACTGTAATTCTCTCTCAGCTTCCCTGGCTCTGTTTCATTACCTCCATACCCCTACCAAGTCCTTATGGGTATAGCTTTTTTAATTTATTTTATTTTATTTTATTTTTTTATTTTTTGACAGGCAGAGTGGACAGTGAGAGAGAGAGACAGAGAGAAAGGTCTTCCTTTGCAGTTGGTTCACCCTCCAATGGCCTCCGCAGCCGGCACACTGTGGCCGGCGCACCGCGCTGATCCGATGGCAGGAGCCAGGTACTTCTCCTGGTCTCCCATGGGGTGCAGGGCCCGAGCACTTGGGCCATCCTCCACTGCACTCCCTGGGCCACAGCAGAGAGCTGTCCTGGAAGAGGGGCAACCGGGACAGAATCCGGCGCCCTGACCAGGACTAGAACCTGGTGTGCTGGCGCCACAAGGCGGAGGATTAGCCTAGTGAGCTGCGGTGCTGGCGGGTATAGCTTTTTTTTACTTTTTTAGTAGTCTCTGTAGCTACCGCAACACCTACATACAATAAGTTCTCAATTTCCAGCTGTTGAATAGGTAAACTAGTGAATAGAATAAAATTGTTTATAATTTTCTATATTTAACCTGATGACAGAGAAAATTATAAATAATAAGTCTTATGAAAGTCTGTGAAGAAAGTATTAGGAAAAATCAGGTAAAACACTGAGGGGAATATGGGTCAAGTACAATTTAATAAAAATATTATTATACTCTGACTTTTGTTTCGTTTTTCTGTTAGGCTGATTGGCAAGAAGTACCACAAAACTGAAGGGGATCTCAAGAGAGAGCCCTAAACAGCAGTTAAATTAGCTTAGGGAAGCATGCCTTTTCCATATTTAAAATATCATTGCAATTTATGCTACTCAATCATGTAAGGAAAATTTTGTGTTTGTTTATTCTTGCTTATAATTTTGATTGTTACCAGATTCCATAACCTCAACTTAGACTGGTTTCCTCTTTTTGTTTCCTGACACAGATGAATAAAAATAGCAAACAATTATGGTAAACTTCCAGAGAATCAGACGAGTCAATGGGTAATTTAACAAAGTCTCCCCTAACAGATTTTTTGTTTAACTTTCATAGTGACTCTTGCGCTTTATGACACTGGATAAAGAAAAGCACAAATATTTATTTAGCTTATAGGTAGAGATATCAGTAAAATAACTTAGGATGTTAAAGGAGAACAGAGTAAATGACAAAGTTGGGCAAGACCTATACTTTTGGTAAACTAAATCAAACTTTCATATACCCTGCAGTTTTTGCAAATTTGCAAATCTAAAGCAACAAAATAATGGAAGATCATATGATGACTTATCATTGATTTGAGACTATGAGCTATTTCATTTTCACCAACCAGAAAAAAAATAATAAACCAGAATTCTGGAAATTGGGTTGCCCCGCCCCTTCTTTAGATGGATTCACTCCCCACTTGCTCTATCTCAGTCCGATGAGTACCTTCCCTCCGTGCTGGTTCTTAAATAGTCACAATCTGTACTTCGTATTTCCAACAAGATCCATTCACTTCATTCAATTTCAGAAAGAAAAGCACCCACACATCAATTTTATTACAAAACATGTTTACAACAGAACCTGAGCATGTTCCTAGTGACTTTCCTAGGTTTATAATATGCATCAATCATCCTTGCAACATTTCTGATCAAATGCCTGAATTTAGACATCTCTGTAAGAAATAAGAAAACAGGCCACAAGCATCACGGCATCTGTGTTTGACTGTTTCTATGTCTGAAGTTTTAATAAAAGTGGTATAACTGAAGGTGAACCGAAACTCTCAAAATATCCAATGTACTAGATATTGAAAATCTAAAAATAACTGAAGGTTATGTCTATCACCAGCTCTCAAAAGAATCCCCATCTACAGATTTCCTTTTAAATTAATTCAGGCAATTCCCTTTCCTTCCCTGAGTCTCACCATACGACCATCACAGCCTTGAATGAGTTATTGAAACCAGTAGCTGTGAATTAATTATTCTATTTTGTTAGGTTTATATGGAAGATGCATTTTTTTAAAGATTCATTTTATTTACTTGAAAGTCAGAGTTACAGAGAGAGGTAGAGCCAGAGAGAGAGAGAGAGAGAGAGAGAGAGAGAGAGAGGTTGAGCTTATCCAAGCCAGAAGCTTCCTCCAGTTCTCTCACATGAGTGCAGGGGCCCAAGCACTTAGGCCATCTTCTACTGCTTTCCCAAGGTCACAGCAGAGAGCTGGATTGGAAGAGGAGCAGCCAGGACTCAAACAGGTGTCCATATGAGATGCCGACCTTGCAAGCCAAGGCTTTAACCAGCTGCATTACAGCACCGGCCTGGAAGATGCATTTAAAGCTCCTTTTTACATAATTTTTACAAAAGATTTTATTTATTTATTTGAGAGGTAAAATTACAGAGAGAGGGAGAGACAGAGTGAAAGGTCTTCTATCTGCTGATTCATTTTTTTCCATGTAATCCACTAAGCTTGTCTGAGAAAGAACAAGGCCAACTTCCCTTAACCACAATCATGCTGTCCTTGTAGGTGCTTGCTTGGCTCCAAGCATTCTGGACTAAATTTAGAGAACTAGTAGGTGAAAGTAAACCTATCACTCTCAGGTCTCAAATGGATATTCTAAACTATCAGAAATGTTGCTTGCAGAAGTGTGTAGTATGAAAGCAAGAATAGAGAAAGAATGAAAAGGAGGAAGATTCCTAACATAATTTTTCCTTTTTGCAGATAACCAAGTCCTCCTAGCAGGACAATTTTCTCTTCTTAAAAATCAAACTGATTAAAGGGATAAAAGAATTATAGCATATTAGGAAAGATAATTATAACCTTTGTTGTATTTTAATTATACAATGTGTTTATAAAGATGAGACACAATTTTCTAATTCTTTAAAAAAATTTAAATTCACTTAATTTATATAATTTGAAAGGCAGAGAGAGAGGGAGGCGTGGGAGGCAGAGAGATCTCTCATCTGCTGGCTCATCCCCAAATGCCTGCAGGACCGGAGCCTGGACCAGGCTGAAGTCAAGAGCTGGGACCTCAATACGAGTTTCCCATGTGGGTATCAAAGACCCAGGTACTTGGATCATCACCTGCTACCTCCCAGGGTACACAGTAGCAGGAAGGTAGAAGAGGGAGGGAGGCTGACATTTGAATCCAGCACTGCAGTATGGTATCTGGGCATCTCATGTGGTGTCTTATCCACTACACTAAAAATTTTTTTTAAAAATTTTTCTAAGGCAAGAATTATTTCAAATAATGTCACGAAATTTAAGTAGGAGTAAATGAACATGATCACTGTATTCATGCTCTTTATATGTATCTGAAATATTCACTGGAATCTATGTTCCACATTGTAGATGTCACCAACACATTTTGAGATATGATCCTTATTCTACAGTAATTTAATTTCTAAGGGAATAATTTAAACATTAATATAAGAATAGATCAATTTTAATATTTTTCTTGCTTTATGGCACTTATAATGAGAAGAATTCCTGACTTTCCTTTCCCAAACTGCTACACCCGTAGCCTCCTTTTTCGTTTCTGGCAACTCATCCTTCTAAGTGCCCAGGCCAAAGCATGGCCCAGAGTCTCTTAACTTCAGCACCATGAACACTTGGGCCCAGAGAATTCTTTAAGGTAGAGCTGTGTCCTGCAATCACAGGATGTTGGCAGCATCCTTGGCCTCTAGCCGCTGGATACCTGTGATGTCCTCCCTAGATGTGTGACAACCCAGGCATTGTCTCCAGACGTTGCCAAATTTTCTCTGCAGAGAAAAATCACCCCTGGTGAAAAACCATTGCCTCAGAGTCACGATTAACTTGGCTCTCTCATATTCCACATAAATCGCGCCACAATCCTATTGTCTGTGACTCAGGACAACTAAAATACATGCCCTTCTCACACTTCCACAGTGTTCCCCTTGACCCAGCTGCCATCATCTCTAAGTCCTGCATTACTCCCTGTTCCCACTCTTGGCTGCCTAAACCTATTCCCAACACACCAGCATAGGATGCTGTTAAAATGTTATGAACTTCCTTGTACAACATCTTCCACTGTTTTCTATCTCACAAAGAATAAACATCAAAGTTCTTATAATAGCTTATAAAGGTGTCTCTGATGGCATGTCATCCTAACCCAATCTCTAGCCTCTTTGTTCTTGATATACACCTGACAAACTCTTGCCTCAAGTCCTTCCTACCTGCTGTTTCCTGCCCTTGGGAATCACACTCACTTGAGTCTTTGCTGAGCACTTCCCTGGCCCCTACTTTCTATATCCCTCATTTGTTTTTCTCCACAGCAGTTATCTCACTATGCCATTTGCTCATTTATTCTATGATGTGGTGCTTCCCAGTGGATACCTGATGAGATGTATGGAGCTGAGGACAGCCCCGTGCGCCATGGATTTGTGTGCATAAGAAGGACAGCATTGTCCACAGAGTCAAGGACACTTTCTGGCACATTACTGAGATCCTCTCAAAAAAAAAAAAAAAAGTTAAACCTTTATAGGGTTACCATGAGAGATCCTCAAGGGAACTTTTCTGAGTTTTTCAAAATAATTTTTCTTTCATTGGCTATTGGATTTGGAGAATTAAAATGTGAATATTTTGTTTAAAATTCTTGAAACTATTTCGAGGTTTCACAATAACCATTCTTGCAGTGTTCATGAATTTGACAGGCAAGGAGATTTGAATTATTGTCTTTATACTCACAGAAGTACAAGACATTTTTTCATTTTTTTTTTGGGGGGGGAGTGTATTTCCATTTATTTAGGTTTTTTTTTTTTAATTTCCTTTTATTTTTAAAATGTAGGGTTAATCTTATGAGTATAAAGTAAATTGAGAATAAATCATTGTAAAAATTAAGAGAGGGAATATGAGAAGGAGGAGGAAGTGTGGGAAAGTGGGTGGGAGGGAAAGTAGGGTGAGAAGAATCACTAAGGTCCTAAATCTGTATACATGAAACACATGAAATTTGCATACCTTAAGTAAAATTTTTCAAAAAGAAAAAATTTCTATAAAGGGAAGAAAATTTAAGTATTTCATATAAACTGCTTTAAGAGCATAATGCTGCTTCCCATCCTACCCTCCTTGCTCCCACAATTTTTAGTTAAACATCTGACAAAAATCATCTAGTCAAAACCGAAACTTAAAAACTTTCAACACAATCTAGATCCACTGAATTTCTTCATTACTTGATCCAGTCGACTTCTACTATTAAACTCAGCTGCCTTTGGATAAGGAAAAGTTTAATATTCAAGCCATGTTTATTACAGTATAATTAACACGTTAAACCATGGAAACAACAAAAGATACTATAAGACAAAAAAAAAAACGAAGAAAACCTCAGCTGCACACAAAGAGTAATACTTGATTTCATCATATAATTCATCTGATAATCTGAGACAAATCCAGTATAATTTTCTGTGAAGGAAAATCCCCCCCATTGTTTCCTGGAAAACCTTAACTGAGAGCAGCACTATTACTAGTTATCTATCTTGGAGTCACTTTTCTCCTGTTAATTCTTTTTCTAAATCAAAATAACCAACAAGAAAGTATTTTTAATATACTTGAATGCTGAAAACACTGGAGAATGATTTAAATTTTCACTTAGTCTGTTTATGAGGGAATATATTTATTTTTAATTAATTTTGCTTTTTATTTCCCTTTGTGGGTGTTGAATATGAGAAACTGGAGGGCTTGAATTTCTCTGCGTAGCTCATTGGTAGGGGAAACCTCTCTTTCCCACACATGCTCGCCAGCATCACACCCACAGATCCTTCAAAGGAGTGCTAAGATGTGGCTAACCAAGAGAAAAGGCTTCAACGATTCCCCAAAGTCCACAGTTAAAACTCTTCAAGTACTGTGTGACAACATGCTAATATTTTTATAAAGATGGTTCTGGGAAAATTAGTCTCTTAGAGTGTTGGACCTAATTTGGTCTCATAATGAGTTACTTTTATATCCAGACGATGAACGCAAGAGAGTGCTTACTGTTCACTTAAGTCACAACAGAATCATAAGAACATAGAGTTCAGGGGCCGGTGCTGTGGGGTGGCCAGTAAAGCCACTGCCTGCAGGGCCAGCATCCCAAATAGGCACCAGTTTGAGTTCCTGACTGCTCCACTTTTCATCCAGCTCTCTACTATGGCTTGGAAAAGCTGTAGAAGACAGCCCAAGTCCTTGGGTCTCTGCACCCACGTAGGAGACCCAGAGGAAGCTCCTGACTTTGGACTGGCACAGTTGGCTGTTGTGGCCATTTGAGGAGTGAACCAGTGGATGGAAGACCTCTCTCTCTGCCTTTCTGTAACTCTGCCTTTCAAATAAATAAATAAATCTTTAAAAAAAGAACTGAGAGTTCAAATATTGTTTGTGAAAACATTTCTACATATTTGGACCCATAAACAATAGGTTGGTAAAAACAATTTTCACTGGAGCAATTTTCTAGCAAAAGGTTAAAAAAATTTTCATAGAAGCTCTTTTGATTTTTTGTTTGTCCTTTTTTTAACCTTTATTTTGCTTATTTGAAAGACAGAGTTATGGAGAGACAGAGAGAGAGGTCTTCCATTCACTGGTTCACTCCCCAAATGGCCATAATGGTTGGGGCTAGGCCAGACAGAAGCCAGGAGATTAATTGGGGTTTCCCACTTGGCCATCCTCTACTGCTTTCTCAGGTGCATTAGCAGGGAGCTGGACTGGAAGTGGAGCATCTGGGACTTGAACTGCTGCCCATATGAGATGCTGGTGCTCTAGGTGGCAGTTTTACCTACTATGCTACAGTGCCAATACCTTAATTGGTTTCTATGGCAGGAAACACTCTCCTAGAGTCCCTGAAATGATGTCTTTATTCTAATTATTGAAAATGAACTTTATAGATAATGTATACAAGACACTGTTTAGGAGAAGATTTTCTTTTGTCAGACAAAAAGAAGTATTACAAATTGATTCATCGAAGGCTACTGTAGATGAAGAATAGCTGAAACTGTGCCATTTTGCAAACTTTCTATTTAATAGTTATTATCTACTCCTGAAGCATTTGTACTGTGTCAACCAAGTGAGAATATTATTCCCTTGTGAAACTGCCTGAAGGATGAAGTCATTAATTTTGCCTAACGCCCTGTCCCTGCAGGAGAGCAGGCTGATAGGAAGTTTTCTAAAGATTATTCATTCAAAATGGTTTCAACCATTTTCCTCTCCATATTCTTTTACAGTCACAATGAAAGTGTTAGTGCCAAGTAGATATTCAAGAGTTTATGTTAATTTCAGCACAAGAGTTCTGACAAGGGTTAAAAGAGAAAAAAAGTTCCTCTTCTTTAAAAAAATATCCTTCCTCAACTGTACGACTCTAAAAAGAAAGAACAAAGTAGACCATTTAGACTACAATGCCTCTCATCCTGAGGTTTCAGTGCACATGGCAGATATACATTATTACAACACACTCATGAGCAGGCACATTGCACAGTCCATTGTACAGTCACATAAATTGGGGCATGGAGAGATAGAAAACTTTAGTCCTATCTCAGGAAAAAAAAAATGGAAAGGCTTAGAAGAAAACATGATCTAGAAATACTCATGTCTAAAAACAATGAGAATAAAGTTAAAAAAAAAAACTTTCCTTGTTGTATTCAACAAGAAAATATCAAATTACCACTGCAAGAAGTTTCAATGAATGCTTTAAGGAGCAGGGTTTATTAAACACCAGAGTCAGAACTGTTACTAAACCCCTAGGTTAAACATGACCCCGGACCAGATGTATTTTACTTTATCTTTCTGCTCTTTTATGTGTTAAAGTAGTTTTAAGTTGAAACATCTCAGGCAAAAAATACAAGTTTTCAGTTTCTTCAAATGTCATTTAAATTGTCAAATTTTAATTTCAAATTCAGTCATTGCACAAATTGCTTCTTGTTCTCATTTTATATAACAGACTGTTTTTGAATGCATTTCAGAATTGCCTCTAATGAATATTAAGCAATTCTGGGTTTATGATTATTACTTTCTCTTACTAAAAGTAAGTAATTAAAAAATATGGTTTGATCCATGAATATAGGATTATAGGTGGCCATGCAGGATGCAAAAGCTGTAAGTAGTTTTTAAAACTGGAAATTTTCAGTGCAGTCTATCCAGCAGTTAAGGAAATGACGTATTTATTCTACTGGGAAGTAACCCAATAAGATGCAATTTATCAGCTTCTGAATAAACTACATTCCATTAATTACATCAAATATTGTCTTTGAGTGCACAGTTTACTTAATCTCTTAAGGCACTGTCTATCCAAACTTCAATTTTAAAGTTTCAATGTCTACGACCCAGAGTTATACCTAAGAAATTATTTTGATAATTATTAAACCAAAGAAGTGATTAAAATAAGTAATAATTAATATTTCCTAATGAACTCATAAAAGTTACATATAAAAGTTATCTTGTGGTAGCAAGTCCCTAAAGGATATTACCCAATAACAATACTAAAATAATATGATTGCATAATATAGCTGGTTAAATTTTCATCAGATACAAGAATATTCATGGAAACAGTTACCTAACTGTAAGGCCATTTATTACCCACAGACCCCAAACATTGAGAGCCCTGAAACAGGACTCTTAAGTACTGAGATAGGACACTCAGTTGCAGCTGAGAATGTTGATACACCCACATGGGTCTAAAAACAGCTGCTAAAATAGTTAAATTTTAACATTAATAAAAAACATTGAAAATTCATGAATATGAATTCTACTTGTAGCAAACTCTTTTGTGCTGATAAACAAGAAGAAAAGAGTCAAACATAGCATGTCTCATAAAACTATAGATAATTTTGTCTATATTCAATCACTATCTAGCCTTTATGATAAATACAAATTTTTCTAATACTCAAAACCTGTGTCCTAAATCCTTAAAAACTACTTCAAAGAAGCATATGAAGTACACATATATATGCATATACATTTACATTGTGTTATTACATATGTGTTAGTCAAGGACCTCCCAGTCTGTGAGATAAAGGTTTCCATCAGTTACATAAATAGTCTCAGATTTTCTGTTTTCAAAAAGCAGACAAAATTTTTATTCATGAATGTATTCATAATACAAGAACATAAGAAAAACCATGATAGATAACATGCGAGGACGAGTTTTGAATCTCTAACAGCCATGGTGATGGTTTCCTCATGTGTAAAATGGAGAATGAAACCTCTTGTAGGATTGTTTTAACTATCTATACCATCTAGTGTGTGTGTGTGTGTGTGTGTGTTAAGGATGGAATTTTGTGTGTCCCAAATTTATATGCCGAAACCCTCGCCTCCAGTGTAGCTACAGTTGGAGGCAGATCTTTCAGAAGGACTTTAAGGTTCAATGAAATCATAAGGGTAGGGTCCTAATTCAAATCATGATGGCCTTCTTAGGAGAGAGAGAGAGAGAGATGCGAGGGATGTCCTCAAAGACAAGAAGGTCGTGTGAATGCGCAGTGAGAAGACAGCCATGGGCAAGCCAAAGAGAGAGGCCTTGGGAGAAGCCAGCCTTTCCACAACTGGATCTTGGACTTCCAGACTCCAGGACTATAAGGAATAAATGTTTGCTGTTCATGTCATCCAACCTGGTATCCTGTTATGGTAACCCTAGCAGATGGAGTTCTCCATGGGGGATACTTTCCAAGATCCTCAGTGAAGTGGATGCCTGACACCAGATAGTACTGTACCCCATCTATACCATGCTTTTTCCTGTTCTTACACACATGCATAGGTAATTAGGCACAGTAAGAGATTAGCAATAATAACTCATAATAAGATCAAACAAGTGTAACAACATATGAGGATGCTTTCAAAGGGTTCACAGAAACATAGAGTTAAAAGATAATAAGAAGTTTCCATGATCTTTCTGAAGCCCCTTTGCACTGCACTTGTAATGCCAGCATCACTGCTGTTACTCTGTGGGGTCATGATTAAGTAGAATGCTTAAACACAAGCACTGTGTTATTGCAACAGCCAAACTGAGAACCAAAATGGTTGCTGAGTGACTAACAGGTGGGTGACAAATGCAGCAAACTTGTTCTGAGAAAAGGATGACTCAGTTAACAAGGATAAATGAAACCATAGAAAGCAAAGCTGGGGATGATAAGGGGGGAACCTCTGAATGCTTAGAGGCCTTGTGTATTTTCTGATTCATACTCTAGGACCAAACATGTTAGATCCATGTCTACTACCATGATTAGTAACAATAAAACAGGGAATGAGAGGACAGGGAAAAGATGTTGTCGCTCCCCCTCTTTGTGGAGGAACGACACAGGACCCTGCGCTGTTCTTTCGTCTGCTCGGCCCTCCCCCGGTTTGCTGCTGGTTCTTCCCGGGTTGGCTACTGTCCCTTCCACCTCCGTGGAAGGGCGGTTCCCCCTGCCACATTCCCCACTTCCACGGGGGAGCGGCACACCGCCGGCCGGCTCTCTCGGGGGCTGCACAGGTGTTCCTTCAGATGTTCCCCCTAGATGTTCCTAGTGCATGCCGTCTCTCTCCTCCTTTATAGTCCTCCTCTGCCAATCCCAACTCTGCTACCCACACGCCGAGTACGCTGCTCTCCTCCAATCAGGAGCAGGTCCCACAGTTTATTGGTTGAACTGGAGGCAGCTGTGTAGAAGCTGTTTTCTTCTCTCCCAGCGCCATATTGTGGGAGAGCAGATGCACAGAATAAGTCTTAATTCCAGTAACTCAGTCTAGTCCGGGTTGCTCCCAGTTGCTCCCCACAGATGTCTTTAGAGTAGCTGTGTCCAACAGAACATTGTGCCGTGATGGAAATGGTCCTTTATTTGTGCTGCCCAATTTGGTTACCACTAGGCACTTGTGACTGAGTGTTTGAAATGTGCCTAGTACAAACTGAGCGCTGTATTCTCAGGCCTTTCTCTCTCTCTTTTCTCCTTTTCTGCCATTGTTCCTCTTGTTCAACTTAACTAAGCTAATTTTCCACGCTGGGCCCTTTTCACAAACAGTACTTTCCA
The DNA here is from genome assembly GCF_964237555.1 of Oryctolagus cuniculus. NCBI lineage: Eukaryota > Metazoa > Chordata > Mammalia > Lagomorpha > Leporidae > Oryctolagus > Oryctolagus cuniculus. The sequence continues at coordinate 80,927,233 of NC_091439.1, read as the reverse complement.
ATGGGACATTTTGCCTCACAGACTGTTGCAAGGCTGGCTCCTGCTTACTGTTCAGGTTGTCACTGGCCACCCCATCTAAAGTCAATGCAAAGAACTGGGTTATTCCAGGACTGCTTGGATTATTGAAGGGAATTCATAGCCTCAAGGCTAATAGTCAATGCCCAGTTTGCACGTGACTAAGGAACATGAACTAGGAATATGTATTTTTGTTTTCATTTTCACAGGTTCCCTTACTGCCCTCAGAATCCATTTCCTCAGTTTGAATCCTACTGGCTTCACTCAGTAGTCTGTGTCACAGGGCTCACCTTCATAGTCAGTTTACAAATATTTGGAGTTCAGAGACTCCTGCATCTTCCTTGTAATATTTCTATAATGCATCATGTACAGTAATGATAAATGTACATAATGACATAATGAAAGCAAGTGCTTGTATAGGGAACATCATAGGAACTAGACATTGTCCTTAAGTATATTTTAACTCATTTTTGATATAATTACCCACATGAACACAGTAAGATGGGCACTGTCATTTTCCTTATTTTACAGATTAAAAAAAAACTGGAAGGTTGGAGAGATTTGTAGCCAAGTTCGTTCTATTTGTGGTAAACCTAGTCTCAAATCCAAGAAGCATGGTTCTGTAAGAATGTTAAATAAATATTCAACATTGAAAGAATGAAATAATTGATGATCATTTCCTTGAGGAAATAATCTTGGTTTCTGATGATTTGTATAAAATGTGTTGGGCTGGTTTTTCTAAGGCTTTGCTTGAGATCTGGCTTCTTTCAGTGACACTAAATAGCCTGTAAATATTGTTTATTAGTTTACTAAATGGGTCACTTGTAAAATCTATCATAACTTTTGTTTCCTTGATAATAACATGTCTTATGGCACAAGTTTTGAAAGGAAAACATGAATTCTTTTAAACCAAATCACTGCTAGATAGCACTTCTGGAAAGATCATTTATCTCTTATATTGACACTGTATATCTGAAAAGTATAATGTACTTTTTATAATGTTTAAATAATAAATATTGGAGTTGCTGTAGTGCAAAAAATTTAGGATTTAGAGTAGGAAATTCTGCAGTTTTGTCCTTTTTTCTCCTTAATACACACTAGCTTGAGGACTGCCTTGACATCTTTAAACGTCCATGTTTTTACCTCTCAAAGCAGGAAAATCATACCTAACATTCGAATGCATTATAAAGCCTAATGTATATCAAAGAGACACAAACATTGTTAAGTAACAATATTGAGGCTATTGACTATATGCAGAATGTCACACAGTGCTGGAATATAGTTCACACATAACTTTATTGCTTCTCCAATTAATTTTGAATGAAGAAAAATGAACAGATTCTATCATGAAATTCATTCCAGTTTCATTGGACTCATCTAGTTTTACAATGAGAAGAGATCACATTTTAAGAATAAGTCTGGAGAGCCATTTTCTATGGATCAGACATGCTGACAAACTGTTAAAGGAGTCCATGGTTTCCTAAAGGTGAATTAAACCAATTTGTCTAATCAATGGTAGATGGTTACTTATATTAAAAGCTAGGAAAAATATCAGATCATTGAGGGAGGGTATTGTGGTGGAGTGAAAAATGTAAGCAAGCCTCAATCTGAAACGCTGGATGTGTCGTTGATGGCTATGACAATTTCACCTAAACATTTTATCTAACACTGCTTCCTTAGTGTTAAGATGGGTGTCCAAATCCTCACAGGGAAGTTATAAATATTAAATATGACAATGCATTTAAAAAAGTACCTGTTTAAAATGCTGATTAAGATGTGTCAGATGACTGCTTAACTAAATCCATTCTGTGACTATGACACTGGATTGTTCTCATAGTACATCGAGTGCCAGCCATGGATGAAATATTCAGTAAATACTGTGCAACCAAAGTGCATCACACAGAAAGATTTCTATGACTTGAGCCAGACAATTACCTAGTTCATTTTGAGCCTGTTTCGGCATTTAGCTTTCAGAAATAAAATATATGAGTACTTCATAATGTTTGTGGAGAAGCCAGCACTTAGCTTAGCAGTTACCATGCCCACATCCCATACCTGGATTTGAGTCCCAGTTTCAGCCTCTGACTCAGCTTTTTGCAAATGTACTACCTTGGAGGCAGTCATGATGGCTCAAGTAACTGGGTTCCTGCCACCAATGTAGGAGACGTGGGTCGTGTTCCTTGCTCCTGTCAAGGGCCATTGTGGGCACTTGAGGTAGTGGATGGGAACTCTCTGTCTTTAACTCTGTCTCCCTGCTTCTTAAATAAATATGTTTTACAAGTTTGTGAAAAAATGGAATTAAAAGATAAGTTTACTTTGATGCACAAAATTTCAAAATCCATGCACAGTGTCTGCCTAATATGTATTTTTCATGGACTTTTTGAAGACCTATGATATGTATTTGTGTATTTGAAAATACAATTTAACCTGGAGTTCTGAATGCACACCTGTGATGTTGTTACCATTTCTATGGTATTTAAAAAAAAAAAAACTCTTAATGCACTTTATTTTAGGACGTTTAACTAGGATTACTCTGCTTTAGACAGAGATACTGAATGGCAGCCATTGGGCAGTTCTGTAAGTACACAGAAATTTAATTCCAGGAGGCAGGGGTGACTGTATCTCCAGAAAGAAAAAGAAAGCTATTTTGGGGGGAATAATTAAAAGATAGTAGACCAGCAGGAATTTCACTAGCTCAAACATAATTGTTTTATTTTCTTCTACATAAATTACAAGCCACCTCCTGAGTGAAAAATACTGCTATCAGAAACTTGGAAGAAATAACAGTTTTCAGGAGTGTGCATATTTGGTTTTATGATTTATGGTACTAAATGGTAGCATTACTAAATCTTTGAGCTTGATTCCTTTAGAGTTGTCTGTTCTGTCATCAGTGTGCTGGGTGGGATGAAGCTAGTGTATCTATGTACAAAAGCCCAAGGTAGAATACATATTTAATATTCCAGGCAGGTGTGTTTCCAAAGAATAGTCAACACAATTCTTTCTATTTGTTTGAATCTTTTCGTTTTCTTTCCTAAACTGGTGTTAAGTAATGCATATATCTTTTACTTCCAACTCAGTGCAAATTATATTAAAGTAACCTTGATAACTAGAATATCTAAGAATAAATGCACTTTATTCAGCAAACTGAACAAGCAACATCATCTCAGGCATTTTTGGCAAGACTTCCATGAGACACAGATGATGAAAATGCCTACTCCAACCCCTGCAATGACATGGATCAGGAGTTTCTGCATTTATAGTAAATGAGCCAATCTTTTTTTCTAGACTGTGAATGCATACATTCTTGCCTAAAATATATGTGGACAAGTAAGTGAGAAACATAGTTAGCTGACTGCATTAACTAACTTATTAGACATTCATGTGCTTCTTCAATCGAAAATACTCATATAATGGCAGTTACTTTTCTAAGGATTGATTATACAGCAATGAACCAAGTAAAAGAGATAAAAAATCTCTCTACTCATAAATCTTAACACTAAGTGGGGAAAACATACATGAATTAAATAAGTAAAATGTACAGTGTAACAGATGGTAATAAGTTCCATGGATAAAAATGAAGCAAAAACTGGGCAGTATAACTGAACGAAGATGGGTGCAATTTTTAAAAGGATGATCTGATAAGGTTCACTGAAAAGATGACATTTGACATTTGAATTCTTAGTATGTTTCCACTGTACCAATATCATTACCATGGTTGGCAGCATCCTTATTATCTACTTATGTATTGTCTTTATATTTAAAGCTCAAGTATACATCCATACTGCATTTTATCTTTTTTTGATATGTATTATTTTCTATTAATTTTATATGTGAAAATAACGGGTGACAAGTTTTGAAATGACTTGCTCAATATCTTATTCAATATCACTCATCTGTAAGGGATACAATAAGGACTCAAAACGAGGTTATCTGACTCCCAAATCAGTAAAATTACTACTATTGCATGTGATGTGAAGTGAGCTGAATATTTCATGACACGAGGGTGTTATCTGACAAACGAAGGTGATGAATACCAGAAGGAAATGCAGAGGAATGTTAGGTAATTTTGCCCAACTTGGTATTCTGCTATAATTGGATTGTGTTTTATTTCACAATGCATCTCAATTATTAAGAAGAACATTAGGCAAAGTAAATATGCTTCATAAAATGGTATCACATATTAAGAAAAAGTCTTCTCAAGAATACAGCAAACAACTTCTTTTAATAATTAAACTATGCTACGGTCAGATCACTGTATGTGGTTTCCATACATTTATGTTGAAATTAATGCAGTGTGCATGGAGGACAAATGAGTCAGAAAATAGCAAAAAAAAATGATATTTTAACATCATAAATGACTAAAATAGTGGCATTTGTATATCATTTATCCAATGAAGGTCAATGAAAACATAGTTATTTAATCCTAAAATGCTGCATGTTTGAGAAATTATATTTTAAAGATTTATTTTATTTATTTGAAAGGTAGAGTGACAGAAAGGGAGGGAAGAAGAGAGGGAGAATGAGAGACTGAGGGACAGCGAGAGTGAGAGACAGAAAGAGAGACAGAAACAGATCTTTTATCCACTGGTACACACCCCAAATGATTACAATGGTTGTGGCTGGGCCAGGAGAAGCCACATGGGTCTCCCATATGGGTTCAGTGGCCCAAGTACCTGGGAAATCTAGTGCTGCATTCCCAGGTGCACTAGCAGGGAGCTGGATTGTAGGAGCAGCCAGGACTCTACACAGTACTCTGATAGGGTACACCAGCATCACAAGTGGTACCTTAAACCACTCCACCACAATATTGGTCCCTGAAAAAATATATTTTGATTAAAAGAAAAACATAGATTGTGGGCATAAATTGAACAAGTATAAGAGATAATGCTATAGACGTCTTACAATTAATATTGTTATAAAAGAATGGAAAACTGAGCAATATGTAGGTATTTATATTATTTTTCTACACTTGAATGACTTCATAAACTACACAGAAGCATTTGAAAATATTTGTGTAATGAGATTGAACTAACATCTATGGTATAAAATATATTACATCAACCATCAAACATTAAGATATTCTTCTATATGGACATTCATAATATATTTTGAAATCCCAATAGAGTTAGGCTAACTTCAAAGCCATTCAAAATCTATTTTACAAAGATTCTTCAAAACTCCCTCCCCTAGATTATTAGTTTATTCCTATGGGCCTGTAAATTCGCACTATTAAAAACATTTTTATGAGAAATTTTACTGGAAATCAAATTTTCTTTCCCAACATGTGCTTGCTTTGCAGGGTTAAAATGAGATTTCAAAGTAAAAGCATTTAGTACAAGATGGAGCACATGGATTTGATGTCTATTTCCCAATGCCAAGTAGCATATGCATCTACTTTTCAAGAGTCAAGTATATCTGACACCAAGACTACATTTATGTTTAGAGAGAAGTTCCAAGTAATAAAATAAGTCCTCATTTTTTTTTACTTCTAGTAGTTTCTTTCTAACCAAAAACTTTCCTTTACTGTTCCTTTAAATAATCTTGTAGATGCTCTAATTCTTAGCTATAGAGCAGTAATACAAGTATTGCATCTCATTGATATTTTTTTTAAAAATCAAACCTTAAGGAAAAGAAAATAAATTTAAAATCCATTTCCATTGCTCAAACTACTATGAATCTATCCCATTTATCTTGAAAATTTTGTCTTTGAAATAGTGTTTGAATTAAATGTGCAAATGGCCAGAAGATGAAAATAACACTTTTAAATGGAATTTTTTTAGAGAATGTGTTTTGAATGATGCAATTATTCTTTGTTATTAAACTATCTGTAATGTTTACCTTAAGCTACAAATGGAAAGAAAACAAAAACAAAAGCATAAAAATAAACAGATGTCCACCGATCTTAATAACTTATCCAAGAGAAATCTGTTTAAATGCAATTTTACTATCTAGCCTATTCCCTTACTTCTAATGGTCAATTTTTTTAAAAAAGTAATAGAATACTTTCATGAAAATCATTTTGAGAATTGATCATTATAAAACATTTAGGAAATGAGTTGTTCATTGCTCTTGCCATTATCTATAGTCTGAAGGCATATGAGTTCCTACTTATCAAACTGAAATATGAAAATTTAATAAGATTTTGTCAGATCTTGCAAAATATATAGTTGTCATGTGACTAAAATAAACACTATACACAGGCTTGCAATATTCTTTCAAAGAAAGATTCATTGCAAAAGATCAAGATTGTTTAGATGTTATTCAAAGCTCATTTTTTAATCTATGAGATGCTATACCTATGCGTCATCTCCATTAATTAGTATTTCTTGAAGCTCAACCTTGTCCTTGCCAGAAGCATGAATTCTATCAGTTTAATCACATCTAGTTTATCTACAGAATAAATTAAATAAAAACCCATTTCTATAAGGAATGAGTTAGGTATTTGATAAATGGTCCTTTAAGGAAACATGTCTTCAATATCATTATCCTAGAATTATGGGATTTTAAAGCAAGAAAATGCCTTCTATGAAATTTCTACCACCCTTTTGTTTTCCAATATAAGCAGTCTTTAAATGGCTTGCTTAACCCATATAACTAGTTTGTGATGAAGCCAGACTTAGATCTCAGTCTTAAACTTCACATGATGTTCTTTACATCAAATAAGGGTTCCTTCCTGAGTTAATGCCCACACAATATCTGCACAATATTAGGCAACTCCTACATGGCAAGCCCTGTTCTAGGTTCACTACTCATTTAATTTTCACAATACCATGTCAGATGAGTCCTCTTAGCTTTGCTATCTCATAGATGAGGGCACCTGAAGTTCAAGTCAGTTGCCTTCCGTATAAGATATTGAGCTCTGGCCAGCGCCGCAGCTCACTAGGCTAATCCTCCGCCTTGCGGCGCAGGCACACCGGGTTCTAGTCCCGGTCAGGGCGCCGGATTCCGTCCCAGTTGCCCCTCTTCCAGGCCAGCTCTCTGCTGTGGCCAGGGAGTGCAGTGGAGGATGGCCCAAGTATTTGGGCCCTGCACCCCATGGGAGACCAGGAGAAGTACCTGGCTCCTGCCATCGGATCAGCGTGGTGCGAAGGCCGCAGCGCGCCAGCCGCGGCGGCCATTGGAGGGTGAACCAACGGCAAAGGAAGACCTTTCTCTCTGTCTCTCTCTCTCACTGTCCACTCTGCCTGTCAAAAAAAAAAAAAAAAAAAAAAAAAAGATATTGAGCTCTTTTGGACCCAGGAATAATGGCTCCAGAGCACTTGCCCTAAATCATGCTATACAATTGCATGCACTTCATAAATAGACGTTGTCCTTATGGGCCAAAGATGAATGCAGTATCCACCAAGAGAGAGACCAAAGACATCATCTTTCACTAACACTAATGTTTAATCTACGGTACTTAATAATTGCATAATTACAGATAATTAAACCAGGAATCAAGCTAATCTTTGCTGAACCCTCTTGGGAGATTCAAACCCACAGCTGTCAGGGATACTTGGAATATATCACTAAATATTACAATGTGAGTTCACACTGATTAATTCATTCACTTGTGCATTTCTTCAACAAATATATAAGAAAAACTACTGTCAACCAGACACTCTTCTAAAGACTAAAACTAAGATCTCTGCTCTCCTAAATGTGCACTCCTGTGGAAGAAATACACTGTAAAGAATGAGAACAATGAAAGTAAATTGTATATCTTAGAAGGTGATAAATGCTGTGGACAAGAACAGAAAAATGAATTTAAAAACAGATTTTTTTAAAAACTTCAGGTTAGTGGCTGTTTGAAGTGAGGGGGGAGAGGTCAGCTGACAGTTTTAAGCAGTGATAGCCAACAAAGCAGAGATTTGAGCAAAGCCTGAATTAAGGAAAAAGGGTTAACCATGACACTAACTGGAAGAAAGGTATTCGAGAAAAGAGAGAAGAGCTACTGTAAAGCCACAAGGTGTGATCATGATTGGGCTTTGATGCAAGGCAGCGAGAGTGATCAAAGGCAAGAGAAGTTAAGAGACATCGTCAGACAGATACCTGAAGGCCAGATGGTAAAGGACCTTGAAGGTCACTGCAAGGACTCTCGCTTCCGTTCTAAGAACCACGAATATTTCAGGGTTTAGAGTAAAGCAGTAATATGATCTGATTTAAGTTTCAAAGGACTCCCTCTGGCTATGATGTTAAAAATAGAATTAAGAACAGATGCAGGGAAATGAGTGAGGGTCCTTTTATAATAATCTAGGTAAGAAATGACAATGACTTAGATAGAAGCAATAGAGTGGACTGCACAGCATATTAAATCTTGGGATATATTTTGAAAAGGGAACCTACAACATTTTTACGGAATGAATATTAAGTGAGATATGAGAGAAAGAGAATAATCAACACGACTCCATAGTTTTTGATCCAAATCAAACCAGAAAGATGGGACTGTCATTATCCAAGCTGGGGAAGACTGTGGATGAAGCATGTGTGGGGACAAGACCAAGAGTTCAATTGGAGGCATGTTCTGCTTGACTATTAGCATTTGAATAAAACCTGAAAGTACAGCAAAAAGAGATGGACTGGAACTCTACACAAGAGTAGTTCAAAAAGTTCATGGAAATGGAATTACAGCTAGTTTTGATGCGACAATATTAAAATTAATGCATAATTTTTCCATGAACTTCTTAAACACCCTTCAGATGGGGGAATCATCAGCATATGTATGGAACTAAAACAGAATTTGGATCACAGTGAACAGAGACACAGAGAATAAAAGTATCAAAGATTGATTTGCAAGGCCCTTGTATCACATAACTAGGAGGTCACCAAGTTGAGGATCAAAAGAAAATCAGCAGAGGAGAATGAGAAGTGAACTGTGAGGTAGAGGAGAGCCAAGAGATTGTGTAATTTGAACACCAATTAACCATTGGACTTAGTGTACTGGAGGTGCTGGTCACCTTGACCAGTAGTGGAATGGTAATAGGCAGGACAAGAAAAGCTGTTTTCTAAGATTGAGTAGCAAACAAAACAAAACAAAACAAAAATAAAGAGGGGCCAACTCCGTGGCATAGTAGGTTAATCCTCTGCCTGCGGCGCCGGCATCCCATATGAGCGCCGGTTCTAGTCCTAGCTGCTCCTCTTCCAATCCAGCTCTCTTCTGTGGCCTGGGAAAGCAGAAGATGGCCCAAGTGCTTGGGCTCCTGCCCCCATGTGGGAGACCTGAAAGAAGTACCTGGCTCCTGGTTTCGGATCGGTGCAGCTCTCGCCATTGTGGCCATTTGGGGGTGAACCAGCGGAAGGAATACTTTTCTCTCTGTCTCTCCCTCTCACTGTCTCTAACTCTACCTCTCAAATAAATAAATAAAATATTTAAAGAAAAAAAAAAGACTAAGATTAAGTAGCATATTCTAATTATTCTCAGTATTGATTTCATCAATATATCTCCTTACTAGGTTTTCAGCTTTTAGAGGAAAAGGTCATACTTTAGTTTTCTTGATAGTCTTCAGATCTAATACACAGTTACTAACACAGTATTTTGTTGTTGTTGTTCAATAGATGTAAAAAACATTTATATGAGGGCCAATGCTGTGGATTAGTAGGCTAAACCTCTGCCTGCAGTGCCAGCATCCAAAATGGGTGCCAGTTCATGTCCCAGCTGCTCCTCTTCTGATCCAGCTCTCTGCTGATGGCCTGGGAAAGCAGTGGAAGATCGTCCTCTGGTACCTGCTTGGGAGACCCAGAAGAAGCTCTTGGGTCCTGGCTTCAGCCTGACCCAGCTCCAGCCATTGCAGCCATTTGGGGAGTGAACCAATCGATGGAAGACCTTTCTCTCTGTCTCTCCTTCTCTCTGTTTGTAACTTTACCTCTCAAATAAATAAATATTTTAAAAAATTTATATGCAGGACATAGTTTTATCTTTGGTGGCACTTAACCATGCAGTTGGAGAACCAAAAGTCTTATTAAGATCAAAACTGTTTTAGCTGTTTGGATGAAGGAAGGATCACTGAGGATTGGG